>NW_021409960.1:0-527 GCF_001605985.2 Dendrobium catenatum | reverse complement strand
AGCATATAGTGTAAATCAGCTGTCTCAATATATGCATCAGCCTCAACTGAAACATTTTTTCATGCTGAAACGGCTGCTACGATATATTAAAGGTACGATTAATTTTGGAATTCCGATTATTATAACTAATCTACATCTCAAATCTTTTTCAGATGCGGATTGTGCTGGAGATCCGGATTCAAGGAGATCGACATCGGGTTATTGTTCATATCTAGGCGATACAATCATTTCCTGGACGGTTAAGAAGAAACACACAGTCGCTCGTTCCTCCACGGAGTCCGAATATCGGGCGCTTGCTGCACTCACGACAGATATTGTCTGGCTCAGACGGCTGCTTTTGGAGTTTGGAATTGATCAAACCGAACCCACGGATATTTTTTGTGATAACACCTCTGCTATTGCTCTAGCCAACAATCCAGTGTTTCACGCCAGAACGAAGCATATTGAAATTGATCAAAAGTTTATCCGTGAGCATCTTCAACAAAACAACATTCGCCTCATACCTATTAGCACTATAGATCAAACGG
>NW_021409959.1:0-348 GCF_001605985.2 Dendrobium catenatum | reverse complement strand
ATTGGATTGAATTGATTTTGATTCAAATTGAATGATATGCTCGAGTCGATGCTACGTCAGTTGACGTCCACCTAAGGAAAATCCTATGGGTTATGTCTACTCTAGACTACGAATACCTAGGTGCTAGAATTGGATTTGGGGAAATTGACCTCGAACAATGAGGTCAACAAAGGGTACTGAAGGAACTGTTTGAGTATAAGGGAGTTCGGAGGTTAGGTGGAATAGGGTACTGAAGTTGGTATTTGGTTTCAAGGACATAGGCTATGATGTGTCCTAAGGCAAGATTGGGTTTCCTCTTATGACCCAGATCGCGGATCGTGGTTAAGTGATCAATGTATCGAAAGATTA
>NW_021409958.1:0-212 GCF_001605985.2 Dendrobium catenatum | reverse complement strand
GGCTCTCCTAGTTTTAAGGACTTGATTGTGTTGTTATGCATTTTCTCTTATATGTTTAGTCTAGGGTTAGTCAAAACTTTGATTCAAGCCTATTAAGTTTAGCGACACCGTTAAGGACAATAATTAAGGACTTTGATTAGACAACTTAGAAAATGCATTGTGATTAGGATACACCTCATTTGAAATTGAAACTTGAACATTTCAAACATAGT
>NW_021409957.1:0-1057 GCF_001605985.2 Dendrobium catenatum | reverse complement strand
GGAGAAGGTCTTAGCTTGATGTACATTTTATAGAGTACATTTCATGATATGAATACAAATAATCACTATTGACATATTCATTTGGTCGGGAGGACAGTAGTCGGCGGGCGACGGAGGTCAGAAGGCTTGTAGGACGTAAGTCAGGAGGACCGTAGTCGACTAGTGACGGAGGTCGGAAGGACTATAATCAACGAGCGACGTAAGTCAGAAGGACCGTAGTCAGCGAGCAACAGAGGTCGGAAAGACTGTAGTTGGCGGGCGACGTAAGTTAGGAGGACCGTAATCGGCGGGCGATAGAGGTCGAAAAGACTGTAGTCGGCGGGCGACATAAGTCAGGAGGACCGTAGTCGGCAGGCGACGGAGGTCGGAAAGACTGTAGTCGGTGGGCGACGTAAGTCAGAAAGATCGTAGTCGGCGGGCGACATAAGTCAGGAGGACCGTAGTCGGCTGGCGACGGATGTCAGAAGGACAGTTGCCTTGCGACGGAGGCTGGAAGGACTGTGTCTGACGATGAAGGTCAGAAGGACGGCCTCAGGTAGAAGTCCAACAATGGAAAGAAGTCCATATTCGGATATACGTCCAGCGAAAGTCCAATAATCGGTAGAATTTCGGCGTCGGGTAGAAACTTGGCGAAGAGTTAAGGTCAAGTGTCAGGTAGAAGTCCGACGTCTGTTGGTGGACGAGGAGAACTCCGGCATCACTTGGGCGGAGTTTCGGCGTCAGGAGGGAACTCTGCCGTTAATTGAGAAGAATTTCCGCATCCCATGGAAGTTGGGAAGAATTCTGGCATTCTCCCGAATATCCAGCAGAATCCCGGCTTATTCGGGCGGCGGGAAGAACTCCGGTGGTGGTCGAGGAGGAGCTGATTCTCCTTCCCCTTCACTTCTTCTTCCCTTCTTCTTCTTGCTTCCCTTATTACTTGAGTCCTCTTGTGAAAAAAGAGGGCTCTATTTATAGTTTTTCTGGAATGACATGGCTTGTAAATAGGTGTGAGATCAGGGGCAAACAAGGAGTGGTTGAATGGACGGCTGATATTGAATCATTTGATCATACAGCG
>NW_021409956.1:0-214 GCF_001605985.2 Dendrobium catenatum | reverse complement strand
TACTCTTAAATATTAGAAGCTGACTTAGTTAAGTTTTCAAATTTTTAATTGAAGTAATTTGATTTTGTAATTGAGTTTATAATTGCATGACAGCATCTTCTAGAGATGTCTTCCTAGTTCAAATCTAATGTCAAAGATTAAATCCAAGAGAATGTGCTAGTCTTGGATTATTATTAGCTTTATTTTGATTATTACAATTTATGTCATGTTTATT
>NW_021409955.1:0-252 GCF_001605985.2 Dendrobium catenatum | reverse complement strand
GCATTGATGTTTGGCAAAGAATGATTCATAAAGAGTACACCTGATTAGGTGGGATATGAGGTAGTGACATCAATTTTTATTGCTGATCTGTTATGCTAAAGCTTGTTAGATATGTGCATGGCCTGCATGTCGATGATAGGGGAATAAGGACATGACGAATATCTAATATATATAAACTAACAAGCCACATCACAATTATGAAAGTTTAATAGGAGTAAAATTCTCATTCTTATTATATATTAGGATTAGTAA
>NW_021409954.1:0-510 GCF_001605985.2 Dendrobium catenatum | reverse complement strand
CCATAGGGCTCTTCAAACTTTCATCATGGAATTTGTCCTGTACAACATATGCCTATTATATTATATCAACACCAACTCAATCACGAGAAAGAACATCATTTATAGGTGATGACTGCTATTGAAATCATTTAATGTTCTCCCCTTTCAACCGTTTTCACATAAAAACTCTACTTCTCTTATGACTTTTCTCTGATAGCTCTTGTTAGGAAGGAAGAGATAAATGATTCATGCGATTGATAGCTCATAATGGTATTCACTCTTCCACCATGGTTGAAGATTCAAGAGCAAGTGACTCCCATAATGGACCAATGTGGTTGAGTGGACTTTAAACACATAATACTTAATGATGCTTTTTATTTGAGGGGATATGACATAATTAAACTCTAGTATCTCTTACGACTTTTCTCTCATCAGTATGTATACTAGATCTTTGTGCAATGCGAAGAAGTTAAACTCTCTTACTCTATCACTGCAGATATTCTAGCATGCAACAAGCCTATTCCCTAATAA
>NW_021409953.1:0-318 GCF_001605985.2 Dendrobium catenatum | reverse complement strand
TGATGGCCCCTCCCTGGCAACCCGACACTGGTCTGAGTCCGCGTCTTCAGTTTCATACCCCCATTTTTCCTTTATTTTGGGTTATTGCGGTTCTAATTGTAAGCTATTGATGTGGCCCGGTGTGGGGTCTTTGATTGTATCATTTCTAATTTAATGTATTTCCTAATATATTGATTTTCTTACATCTCATAAAAAATTTCTAAAATAGAAATTAAATTTATATACGTATATCCAATTTTTATAATAAAACATTCTAATGACATTTAAAATTATTAAAATTAACATTATTTTTAATTATTTATTTACATTTTATTTAAA
>NW_021409952.1:0-367 GCF_001605985.2 Dendrobium catenatum | reverse complement strand
TGTGAGATCCAATTTAAATAAAATACCCTATGAATTTCTAAAAGGGAGAACACCTAATTTGTCACATTTGCATGTTTTTGGTTGCAAAGTGTTTATTCATAATAATGAAAAATCTGCCTTAGGAAAATTTGATCCAAAATCAGATGAAGGAATTTTTGTTGGATATTCAAGTGTTGAAAAATTTTATAGGGTATTCAACAAAAGAACTTTGGTCATTGAATACACATGTTGTATTTGATGAATCTAGAAATTTTGAAGAGCCAAATGTTATTGTAGATGAGATTGATGATAACTTCCAAATGATTGATAGAATAAACTTGGAAGAACATATGGAAGAGAATTTGGAGATAGAAAACCCTTTGCCTAG
>NW_021409951.1:0-452 GCF_001605985.2 Dendrobium catenatum | reverse complement strand
GCATGCTAGACTTCATCCTAGGAGTTATTTCAATTAGCGTATCTCGTTGTTGCATGCATGCCATCAGTTATATTGATTTATTTACATGTTATGCTTGCTGTCCACTGTTTTTCTGCATGCATTTAGGGGTCGCTAAGCTTGTTCACTACTTGTTTAATTGCTGTCCTTAAGCGAACCACATCACTAGTTGTCTAGGTAACTTAACCTTTCTTTGTAGTTTGCTGTCCATGAGTTTCCAGCACCATTTAGAGTCCCGTTAGAGTGTTTTTCCCTGCTGTAGTTTGCTGTCCACTTCCTAGAAAACCCTATAAGTATCCCTTTGTGTTTAGGAATGGACCCGGAACAACTAGGAAGGACCTTAGACCTCTTGGTAGGTCAGATGAACACTATTAGCCAGCAACTCAAGGAAAACCAGGCGGATCTAGCTGAGCTTCGTAGGAACACCACCGAAA
>NW_021409950.1:0-213 GCF_001605985.2 Dendrobium catenatum | reverse complement strand
GGAGCTCGGGGCCTCAAGTGGCAGTCCGGCGGAAGTTCGGGCCTCAGGTAGTGGCCTGGTGGCGGAGCACAGGGCCTCAAGAGGTGGTCCGACAGAGCAACGATGTCAGGCGGTGGTCCGGAGGAGGTGAGGGCCTCAAGTGGTGGTCCGGCGAAGGTCCGGCGGTGGTCCGGCGAAACTTCGGCGGTGGTCGAGGAGGAGCTTCTTTCTTCT
>NW_021409949.1:0-475 GCF_001605985.2 Dendrobium catenatum | reverse complement strand
TGCGTTGGGGACGAGTTCCTGCAGAGCCTTCATTCTTTCTGCGATCCGCTCTCTGCGAAGCTGCGCATGCCGTAACGAAAAATTAATTAATTAATTAAACAAAAAAGCGAAACGATAAAATCTCAATTCTTTCAGTAAAAAACAAAATCAAAAGCCCTTAGCAACTGTGAACTATAAATTTCTGAAAACATCAATCAGTTTTCAGCTTCCCGATTAATAATAATTTTCCTTTTTTTTTTAGAAGTTTTTCTGTGGTGTGAAGCTTTAATCTTTGCCCTCCACAATAACCACTCGATTATCTGCAACCTCCCACCAACTGCAGTGGCTGAGATTAACTATAATTTTTAATTTTGTAATTCTTATTTTTAGAAGGACTTACCCGCTCCGCGATGCTGTGTGGATCCGTAGCCTGGCCGCGTCGTGCGCGGACTCGCTGCCGAGGAGCGGCCGGAGCCCCAGCACCGGCGGGTGTAGA
>NW_021409948.1:0-569 GCF_001605985.2 Dendrobium catenatum | reverse complement strand
CAGTTATATATATGAATTAAAATGCTCATATCAATCATTTGGCCGTGCTCTGATTATTGGGGGCTAAGCAGCTGAAGTAGGTACCTAAAGCAGTTATATATGATTTATTAATTTTTAGCCCCCTTTTAGCGCTGTGTAAGCATGGCCACCTGCAGGAAGACAGCATTAGTATGAAAGAGCGTGCCTAACCTATGAATATTCTAACGTCACAACCACAGTATAGAAAGGAAAGCTAAAAGAAAGCAGTACTAAAATGACACAGCAGAAAAGCTACAACAGGTAGCAAAAACAACAACCAACACACGAGTCACATGCAGAGCGTCACAACAAAGTACAGAAAAGTAAAGCAGAACAACAGCCTAATCTAAAGCTAATAGTCATGTCCTAGCAAACTCATCTATGTGTGTGTCGGCTGTGTGATTTTGGTAGGTCCTATATGGGATAGTTTAGTTAGAGTTGTTTATATTTTTTTTATTTGTTGAAAGGGGCAAAAGAAAGAATTTTAGAATAAAATTTAAATATTAATATTTTAGGATTGATTTTTAGGATGTTTTATTTTAAATATTTGA
>NW_021409947.1:0-759 GCF_001605985.2 Dendrobium catenatum | reverse complement strand
GAATATCTTCTTGGGGTACTAGTGTCGGTCCTCGAGTCTCTCTTAAGAGTTGAAGGATCTCATTCTGAGATTCCTCCATCTTTCTGATTCGCTCTTCCAGGGATGTCCCTTCTCCGGCAGGGTTTCGGCCATCAGGGTGAAAAGAGGCAGACGCATGTCGTCCCTGATTCAGAAATTGATTCCTGGATTGATGTGAATTGGAGCGGGAGGCTCCCATGATGCGATGGCTACGGCTGATGGCCATTGAAGGAGTACTTAATATAGTGGGATTGACTTTTCCCATAGATGACGCCAAACTGTTGCGGGCTTGAATATGCGCGGCGATAGAGTTTTAAATATACGTCCTAGCTTTGCACGGATATCCAGCACACAAACAGAGAACACAAGATTTTTTATATGGAAAACCCTTGAAAGGGGAAAAACCACGAGGTCTAGCCCAGTTGAAAATGATTCTACTAGAATTTGAGTTGGTTACAAAAGGCTGACTCGCCTCCGAGGGCGATCAGGTTACAAATAACAGCTGTTCAATAGAAGTCTGGGTGTTTGGTGATGGTCTAGCAGAGCTTCGGGCCTTTGATAATGATCTGGCGAAGGCGAGGGCCTCTGGCGAAGGTGAGGGCCTCTGGCTAAGGTGAGGGTCTCTGGCGAAGGTGAAGGGCTCAGGCGGTGGTCCGGCGAGGCTCCGTCGGTGGTCCGGCGAGGTTCCGGCAGTGGTCCGGCGAAGCTCCGTCGGTGGTCCGGCGAGGGTGAGGGCCTAAG
>NW_021409946.1:0-266 GCF_001605985.2 Dendrobium catenatum | reverse complement strand
TTTCCCTGGCTCAAGCCATATACATCCAACAAACTCTCACCAACCTCTACTCCGTGCGTTTTCATTGGCTACGCTCACAATCAAAAAGGGTATAAATGCTTGCATCCTCAATCAAACAAAATTTACACCTCTTGTCACGTTATATTTAACGAGGACACATTTCCCTACTCTACCCAGCTCTCGCATCAGACACCTCAATCTCATTCCTCTCGGTCGATTCCCCTGCTGTTACTTGTTCCCAATACCAGCCTACCTTCCTCTCTTCA
>NW_021409945.1:0-316 GCF_001605985.2 Dendrobium catenatum | reverse complement strand
GATGTAGGTCTGGTTTAGACCGAACCACTATAAATCTTATGTCTTTTACTTTACTATTTTTTATTTTCCACATTTTTATTTTGTTTAAGAAACTCTGTGGTTGAAAAACTTTTCTATAAAACCTTCATTAAAAAATTTCATTTTGGTTCAACAAAACTTCAAAGAGGGTTAATTTTTTAAAAAATATCAATTCACCCCACCTCTTGGTAGCCTTGGGACATTAACTTAGGTCTAACAACCTATTCACTAGACTCAATAGAAATAATACAATTATGATTAGTAAATGAGGTCCTAATGGAGATCTTGGAGGAAATAA
>NW_021409944.1:0-1226 GCF_001605985.2 Dendrobium catenatum | reverse complement strand
CTAACTCTCTTCTTGGCCATTCTTAGAAGTCATGATCAGCTTCTTTTTCTTCATATTTTTCTTCACCTTCTTATTTATCATATTATTTTGAGTAGGAGTGTCAAAATGAGTTTACAAGTTAAGTTTGGGTCACTTTCGAGAAAGCTTGAATTCGCATAACGGTCAAACCCAAAATTGACATGCCTTCAATTGACCCGACCCGACTCGAACTGCTAACCCACAAGCGTGAGTGCACAGCATGCTATCTTTGAGAATAAGCCTTGTCCGGGATTGCACGAGAATGATTGTTGGTGAGAGCGGGTGCAGGAGTACGCAACTGTGGGCAAAAGTGCAACTGTGAGCGAGGGAAAAACCATGCGATTGTGCGAGTGAGATCTCAAGTGCCAACAAGGGTGCGACTACAAAATGGCAAGGGCAAGGCCACGAGCGCGTGCGATTGTAGGCAATGGGTGCGAACACGATTGCATGGGTACTCGATGTGGGTTGTTGACCCTCATGCTATACCCAAAGGAGAAGAAGAGAGGAGAGAGCAAACTAAAAATCCCGTGTACATACCTTGCACCCATCGGATCCAGGAACCCTGCCGAAATCCCGCTGAAATCCCGTAAAAATTACTGTAGATACGGCGCCGAACTGATCAAATCCCGTAAATCCAGCCGACGTTCCTCACGGGATTCCTGCAGCCTACCTCGATCGAGCGCCATTGCGCATCGTTAAATAGAAGCCGAGCTCCTCCCTCTCCATCCCGCTGCTCTACCTTCTCCACGCGCCGAACCCCTGCAACCCAACGACCTCTGCCCTAATCCCGACCTCACTTGCTCCCGATACCTCTCCTCCATCTCCCTAACCGAGCCTCCATATCTCTAACCCGATGCATATAAGGCCCATTTAAGTTGAGCCGAGCTCTCTAACCCGAGCCCTTTCCACTCAAGCCTGGATAGTCATTCTTTCTCTCAAGACTAATTAACTATAACTAATTAATATTAGTTATATTTAATTACTCATTAATTAAAGTTAATTATTATTAGTTATAATTACTCGCAGTTAATTATAATTAATACTAGTTATGATTTGTTATGTTTAAGATAATTAATTATAGCTAATTATAATTAGTTGTTATTTAACCATAATTAATTAGAATTAGTTATGGATATTTATAATTAATTCTAAATAATTATATGCAATCTATTTTTTATTGATTATAATATACTATAGTTAATTACAGT
>NW_021409943.1:0-386 GCF_001605985.2 Dendrobium catenatum | reverse complement strand
CTCCTCTCCTCTCAAGCTCACAAAATCATGAACTCAGAAATATGAAATTTTCTATTGATTTAACATTAACCTCATACAAAGACAATGACCTCTATATATAGGTCTCAACAAAAGAAAACAAAATGACTCATGTGCCCCATGGGCTACAACAAAGACTCAACACCCATAGGGGTAAACTAGTAAACTGAAAATACCAAATAGAAAAATACATGAAAATAAATCAAAGATATAGACTCCGAATCGTAGCCGTCGTTCTACGATTCATCCGATGGTACACGTGTCGAAATCTCTGACTGATTTCCTCATCAATTACAGTCTAGTTGAATCCTCTTGGATGTTTCTACAATACATGACTGTTATTTGTGTCATATATTCATGGCTAAGAA
>NW_021409942.1:0-629 GCF_001605985.2 Dendrobium catenatum | reverse complement strand
TATATAATGTTTTCAAACATATACATAGTGTGTATAACTATATATAAGTATTATAGATGTATAACTATATATAAGTTTATACATAGATGTATATACATAGATATACATAGATGTATAATACTTGTACAAGTTTATACAAGTATTATAGATGCTATGTATAACTATATATAAACTTGTACACAGTGATATAAACTTATTCAATGTATATAATACATATAAATATATAAGTATACAAGTATTATAGATGCTATGTATAACTATATATAAACTTGTACACAGTGATATAAACTTGTATATAGTTTTTACAAGTATTATAGATGCTATGTATAACTATATACAAGTTTACATATACAAGTTTATACATATAACTATATACAAGTTTATACAAGTATTATAGATGCTATGTATAACTATTATACATACTATATACAGCTTTATACAAGCGTTATACATACTATGCTATAATAGATGCTATGTATAAGAATTATACATACTATGAACAAGTTTATACAAGTAATATACATATTATGTTCAAGTTTATACATTCTATGCACAAATATTATACACACTATTTATAAACATTATATACACTATACATAAGTTTATTCAAATATTATACGCATGCTATA
>NW_021409941.1:0-216 GCF_001605985.2 Dendrobium catenatum | reverse complement strand
TTCCCTCTCCCGCGCCCTCTCCATTACCTCGCCCTACCTCTCCCTCCTTCCTTTACTGTCTCATGAAACGTCCAACCGGGTCCTTCATAGCAATCACTTGAGAGATTATATAAACTTGAGTCGATCTTCTTTTCCTCCTCTCTGGCTTTGTTTGCCCGCAGGCCGAGTAGGTTCAGCATATTTCCACCAGACAACTTCGGATCAAACAATCATCAC
>NW_021409940.1:0-241 GCF_001605985.2 Dendrobium catenatum | reverse complement strand
TGAACCAGTCCTCGCTAATCGTCCACTCTACCGCACCCGAGAGGTTCTCGTTAAGAAAGAGAGTGTTTCACACTTTCTGAGTGCCCCTTTGTCCCAATATCCCTGACATAAGTTCAACCTATACTCGCGGATCACAAAGCCTTTCTTTAAATTGAAAAACGACACCTACCAACACCCGAGAAAGGAAGTCTTCTCCCGGGCTGAAGTGCTTCTGCGTTTTCGGCTTAGCCCACAAGAAACA
>NW_021409939.1:0-601 GCF_001605985.2 Dendrobium catenatum | reverse complement strand
TAACTAAAATTGGACCAATAAACAACATAATAAAATATTTGTTTAAATTTCTTTGCTTTCTTGCATATCATAAATTTGGTCTTATTCCGACAGATGATTAATTTAGTTTTCTCTTGCTTCCTAAAGCAGCTTTTTAGTTTTCTCGCGCCCAACCCCACAACCCCCGCTACCAACCCCACAACCCCGCTACCAACCCTCCTACCTATTTTGGTTGTCAAAGATTTTGTATTTTTAATATTTTTCTGATCAAATTTATGTTTCCATTATCAAAAGATGCAAATAATTTTGTATTGGCAAAACTTTCACCGCATAACCTTTTTATATGTTATAAAGATCATATTTATGATATTTTAAGCATTTATTTGAGATTTTTCATCTGGCAATTTTGAAAATGTAGTGATTTTTATCTATCCAGAAATTTATTTTAGCCTTTAAAAATTATAGTTTTGTACAATAAAAGTCTTAAAATATCATTTTACATAATCCCTAATAATTTGGTAATTTTTTAAAAATATACATATTTTCCTAATAGGATTCTTTGTTGTCTACCGTTATGCCATTTTAGCATTTTCTTAATTATGCTCAATGGTGCATTATTTGA
>NW_021409938.1:0-286 GCF_001605985.2 Dendrobium catenatum | reverse complement strand
CCCATAATTATCTAATTAAATTATACCATCAAGTCTGGATGGACATAATATTTCAATTTTCTGATGACTGCTTTCTACAGTAATGAACTTGTACAAGGGGCAAAGTGAATAGAAATCTTTTTTTTTTTTCCAATTTAGTGCATGTAAATGTGAACGCTACTCAAGTGTCCGTAAAGATAGGGAAGTGATGTAGAATGCAAAGTGATGCAGCGGAATCAAAGAAACTTATTAAATCCAACAAGAGAAGCGAGAGACAGGAGACAATAGAGAAGTCTTGGTATTTCAA
>NW_021409937.1:0-228 GCF_001605985.2 Dendrobium catenatum | reverse complement strand
GGAAACCAGAACTCAGATCATAAAGTCCTCACAAAAGAGGGCGAAATCTCTGGGTAGTGTCTTATCTACAATCCCATATGCCTTCCAAAATTTACCTCGGAACTTATCAGTTAAAACTCTCTCGCACAAAACAAAGAAAGAAATCGCGCGGCGGGGAGGCTGGGGCCGAATTTTCAGAGCCCACAGTGAGGCTAGGCCTCAAGGCATTTTGAGGCGTAAGCCTCAAAA
>NW_021409936.1:0-217 GCF_001605985.2 Dendrobium catenatum | reverse complement strand
TCCCTTCTTCACATTCTTCTCACTTCCAATACAGAAATCAGACAAGAGAGAACACCTCGTAAGCCTTGGAATATGCCGGGGATCCAACAAACTCACATTAAAGGAACCAGACAGTTTTAGGGAATGGAAAAATTTATGAATCACATCCATATTAGGTCTACGTAATACAAATTTACCAACAAGAGTAAAAGAAAATGGTGCAGCAAGTTGAGAAACA
>NW_021409935.1:0-336 GCF_001605985.2 Dendrobium catenatum | reverse complement strand
TGTGAGATGCCTCCCTTATGTTGGATTGAGCGGCTTTGGGATTGGCCTGATGATGCCGAATTTGTTTTTTTACTGAGCCCTCTGGGTCTTACTACTTGCCAGTACTTTAAATGGGTTTTTATGAAGACCCTTAAGCATGTGTTTTGTTACTTTCCAATTATGATTATTTTGTGCTTCTTACTGACGGCCTGGAAGGGGTATTTTGATTCTGGGTCTTACTGTTCGGCCTGGTTGGTTAAGCACTGGTTGGCTTGTTTTTGCGGTAATAGGTATTCTGTTGGCTATTGCAAGCCTGGGGGCTATTTTATCTTCTTGGATCTTTTTCTTGTTTTTAAG
>NW_021409934.1:0-204 GCF_001605985.2 Dendrobium catenatum | reverse complement strand
AGTGGTTGAAAGACTTACAAAAATCACAGAGAGAGGGCCGCCATTCATATTGGATCACCAGATTGAAAATTTTTCCTTCAACCGAAATAGGGACCGAAGCTGGGTAAGTAGCGGAAGAGTCAACAAGCACACAGACTCTTGCATAGGTCAGTCTGGATTTTGAGGCAGTGAGGGAGTCAACAGCCACGGGGTTACCAATTTTAG
>NW_021409933.1:0-271 GCF_001605985.2 Dendrobium catenatum | reverse complement strand
CAACCCTAAACCTACGCAATCCTGAACTGGCTTTGTCTATTCGTCCGATCTTTGATTCCTGAAAAGTTAGAAGAAACATGTAGTCCAAGAGAATCAATAGTGTTTTATCAATCATCAAAATACAGGTCATAAAAATAGGTTTGCAATAATCTCCCTCTTTTTGATGATGGCAAAATACTCCAAAAACAATTAGTAGTAAAAGTTCAGGATCGACAAAAAAAAAGAACATCATAAACTTCTCCCCCTTTTGACATATAAAAAAGGAACAAAA
>NW_021409932.1:0-464 GCF_001605985.2 Dendrobium catenatum | reverse complement strand
CATAAGAAGTGCTTTACATTAAATTTAATTTAAAATTTCTTCTTTTGAACTTCAACTTGAGCTTCCTTGTGCATGTTGCTATGTTGAATCAATATGGACATGGGGACATAGACATGACATGGCGTGGATACGGGACACGTCAATTATTGAAAATATGAAAAACGGGTAAGACATGAACACATCATTATAATTTTTATATAGTGCACATAAATTAAGAAAGCATAATATTAAGAATGAAAAAAAAGAAAATCAACAAAATAATTAGTAGTCTAGCTTATAATAAGAAATAGTGAAGAAGATATTCAACTCCCAACCATACTCCACTTAACAGCCTAAAAAATAGATGTTTTAAAGATTTGGTGAAGGAAATCACGAATGACTTATGGCAACGAGTAATGCTAGAGCGTCTCTCGCGTTGCCGACCCAGCAACCCCCTGCTGAATCGTGGAAATGGTCAGTAAAAC
>NW_021409931.1:0-260 GCF_001605985.2 Dendrobium catenatum | reverse complement strand
TCTTGCCCCCTCTAAGTATTCTTTTATTGAAGAAATTGGAGTGCTACTCCACCCAAAATGCATCAGGTGAGGTGAATCTCGTCCGTACAACACTTTGAATGGGGTCATTTGAGAAGCATAATGATACAAAGTGTTGTACCAATACTCTGCCCATGCTAGCTTCTTGGCCAAAACCTGAGGTGTTTCCGACACAAAACATTGTAGGTATTTCTCCAAGCTCTTATTTACCACCTCCGTGTGCCCATCTTTCTGTGGGTGGT
>NW_021409930.1:0-5503 GCF_001605985.2 Dendrobium catenatum | reverse complement strand
GACAATCGATTAAACTTCATTATGATCTTTCGAGATCGTATGTATTTTCCCCTTGAGTCGGACTATAATAATTTAGATAAATTTAAATTCTGAAATTTGAACCCATTAGGGAACGATATGATCGTCTTTCAAGGCGATATATTGTTCATAATGACACATTCAATCTTAAAATTCAAAATTTAATATTCTCAAAGATAATTAAATATTTTTTTAGACTATATATACTTAAATATATTTTTCAATCAAAACACCAAGGTAGCACAACAATTAGCTACCTTATTACAATTTCTAGATGCATAATAGAAAATTACCTTATTGAAGTCATTCAACAAGCAAAGATCCTTGTATGGCCACCTATCCATGAGCCAATTATTCTTATTCTTCAAAGAGTCTTGAATGAATTTGATAATATTTACATTATCACTTTCAACAATGATTCCTTTGCATTCGAGCATCCAATCACAAAGGAATTCCTTAACTGCAAATACAGCATCTAGCTCAAGTTGAGCTATATCCCAATGAATTTTATTCTTCCCAAAAGCACTGATAAATCTGCCCTTGTAGTCCCTAAAAATGCCACCAATCCCAGCTTGATTGGATCTAAGTAAAGAAGCATCCACATTGATTTTAATCCAATCCTTTGGAGGAGGGCACCAAGGATCATGGGACTCCCTAAGGAGATTAGTGCCCCAACTTACAAGAAAAGGATTAGAATTAGAAGTAGCCATGTAAAGAGCATTGGCAGCTACCAAAGAACACGACAAAGCAGGTTTCTGATGCTTAACTTCATTCCTATTCTTCCAAGACAAATATACTACCGTGCAATATAACCTCACAATACCAGAATTCTGCACTGAAATTTCCTCCAAGCTCTGTAAACAGGTGTCCAAAGAGTGAAAAATTAGTATATGAACACCCCATTCACGTATTTTCATAATCACCTCAACCATATATTTACAATGAACCATAATATGCTCATAAGATTCAATGGAATGACAGCCGCTAGCACAGTTTACAAAATCAGATAAGTTTCGGTTCTATAAAAACAAATTAGTTGGAATAGCTCTTTTGCCAACCCTCCACCAAAATATTTCAACTTTTTTGTTCAGTTTTAGCTTCATCACCCAATTAAAAAACCCATTTTCCTCTTCATTCAGTATGTAGGAAGTAATAGATTCCAAAGCAAGAGCTGAAACCGTCTTCCCAGAGCACCAGTTTATCATTTCAATGCTATCATCCATCTCCTGATCAAAACTGATTTGGCTGATCAGAAAGATCAATTCCTGATGAAATGCCCTCTGTAACTTTACATAATTCCATTCCCCATTACTTAAAAGAAGCTCATTGATATTAACATTTTCAAGGTAATCACAATCCACAAATGTAGGCCACCGGTTTATACATTTATCAAATAACCAAGTATCATCTAAAACATTGATACTATTACCTTTGCCAATTCTCCATCTGACCACATTCCTCAAAATCTTCCCTCCATCCAACAATATGCACCAAGCACTAGAGCAAGTGCTTTTGTGAGCTTCATGCATAATATCATCCCCATATTTATTTTTCATTGTTTTATGAAACAATGAATCAGGCTTCTGAAGAAAATTCCAAGCCAAATTGGATCTAAGAGCTCCAATTCTAAGCAAAGGAGAATGCAAACCCAAACCACCAAGTCTCCTTGGTTTACAGATCTCATCCCATGCAACATAATGCATTCCCTTATAGCCATCTCTTTTATTCCACAAAAAATTTCTACATAACTTTTCAAGCTCAAGAAGCACTCTCTTGGGAACTAAAGAATTTGTAATCAAATAATTTGGCATGGAAAGTAAAGAGCTTTCAATAAGGATGAGTTTACCTCCCAAAGAAAGAGACATCTTACTCCAAGCATTAAGTCTATCCATGACATTGCTAATAAGCTCCTGAAAATCTGCTATCTTGGGTCTTCTAAGAGACATATTCACACCTAGATATACCATTTCCTTCACCATCTTAATGCCCAGCACTTTAATAATCTCCTCAAATTATTTCTAACCATTTTACCAAACATAACTTGAGATTTGCTGAAATTCACTTTTTGACCAGTCCATTTGCAGAAATCCTCCACTATAATCTTCATTGATTTAGCCAAGGTAGAAGAAGCATGGGAGAAGATTAACACATCGTCTGCATACAAAAGATGTGTAATCTTTGGTCCTCCAGAAGAAATTTGATTACCAAGAGATTGAATTCTTTGATTAATAGCATTAGACAATAGTTGGGAGCACAAAATAAAAAGGTAAGGTGAGAGTGGGCATCCTTGACGAAACCCACTATAAGCATTAATCCAATTAGAATTATTACCATTAATGAGAATGGAGAACCTTACTTCAGTAATACATTCCAAAAGCAATTTAGAAAATTGAGATGGAAAACCATACCACTTGAGAATTTGATGAAGAGTAGCCCATCCCATACTATCATAAGCTTGCTCCATGTCTAGTTTAATAGCCATTTCACCCATTTTGTTATTGGAAACCTTGAACTTATGAAACATTTCTTGAGCCAAAAGACAATGTTCAGAAATAGATCTTCCAGGTATGAATGCCATTTGTTCTTCTGATACCAATCTGAAAATAATTTTCTTCAATCTATTCACAAGCATAGAGGCAATAATCTTGTAATTCATTTGATAAAGACTAATAGGTCTGAAATTGGCCGGAACCAAAGGATTCTTGACTTTAGAAATCAAGATAATAAGAGTGTCCTTCCATTCTTTACACATAATACCGATTTTAAAAAATTTATTAACAGCTTTCCATAAGGTTTCCCAAATAATACTCCAAAAGCTTTTGTAGAAAGAAGAAGTAACCCCATCTATACCAGGAGATTTTTTATTACCTTGCTGGAGACCGAGCATTTCAACTCATTCACCGAGAAATCCTCATTAAGCATAGTACTATCCTTAGAAAAAATTTTATGTCCCTGTAAAACCGAAGGCCAACCCATTAAACTGCATTCCTTATGTTGCCATTTCTTTTCAAATAAGTCATAAAAAACTTTCTGGATTTGATCTTCATCAACCACCAAATTATTGGACTCATCTTTGATTTGATTAATTCTATTCCCATTTCTACGAGCCGTTGCAAAATTGTGGAAAAGTTTGGAATTCATATCACCTTCTTCATGCCATTTAGCTTTTGCTCTTTGGTTCCACCAAGTAGATAGCCTTCTTAAAGTAACATTAAACTCATGTACTTTATTACGAAGCAAATTAAGATCCTCATCAGTCCAACTCTCCCCCCAAAGCCTCCTTCCTTTGAAGATCAATAATCTCATTTTTTTAGTTTTTCCTTTAGAGTATTCAAGTCTTTGCATTTGTTTCTACTCCAAAAAAATAAGGCTTTTAGTGTTCTGCCGATCTTCTTCTGAAGCACTTCATTCTCATTTCCCACATCCTTCTTCTTCCATGAATAGCTGATATACTCTTACATGCCGGATAAGATTTCCACATATCTTCAAACCTGATATTTTTAGACTTGAATCGAACTTCAACATCCAATTTAAGAACAATTGGACTATGATCTGAAGCAATTCTTGCTAGGTGTTTAATAACAGCTAGAGGGATCTTTTGAATGGCAGATGAGTTTAAAAGACATCTATCCAACCTCTCCCAAATTCGAGAGGTTTCATCCTTGTTGTTACACCAAGTAAACCTTGGCCCAATATAGCCAATGTCATGAAAATCTAAATTCACCATAAAGCCTTTCATCTCTTTAGGACCTTTAGAGAAAAGAAATCTCTTACCTCCTCTCTTATCTTCCTTACTCAAAATGCAGTTAAAATCCCCTCCTATGATAGAAGGAATAGAGTCCTCCATCCAATCTTCAAGTTGCTTCCATAAATTGCTTCTCTCCACACAACATCTACTACCATTCTCCAAATCCCCAGATTAGGAATCATGAAGTCACCAACAATAACCTGAGAAGACGTTTCCTTTACCATAAAAGAAACCAATTTCACATTCCATAACACCAAAATCCCACCAGAAGTGCCAATAGCCGGATGATGCCAATAATTCCCAATCCTTTCCATTAAAACAATCAATCTCCCTTCTATCCATACTAGAAATCTTGGTCTCCATAAGACCAATAAAGAAAACATTTTGATCTCTAACTACTTCTTTCAAATATAAGGAGGCCTCTTTCTTTCTAGCCCCCCTACAATTCCAAAACAAAATAGAGTTCATTTAAACAATTAAAGGGGATTTCTCCCCAATAATGGAACTCACCCTTCCATCCCTTTTTTTCTTCTTAAAATCAGGTTCCACGGGCCCAAGAGATCTCAATTCTTTGGCTAACTTCATCTGGGCAGCACCACTTTGAGAAATCACCCCCAATTGAACAGCTTCAGTTTTGGCTCCTTCCAATCCATCCTTCTTTGAATTCACATCTTCTACACACTTGTCATTGTCTTTATCTTCACTGCAATCAGCTAGAACAGAAAATCTGTTAATAATCTGGACTTCTACTAGTTTATTCCCCTCACATTCATCAGCCATTGGTCCAGCAACAGGTTCAATAACAAATTCCACAACATTCTTGTCACGACCCAACCCGACCGGGACGGATCCCGCTCGCATCGGGCCGCGACACAACCATTGAAAATTCAGGATTTGGCTTTAGAATTTGCTTCAGAACTTTCTTCCAAGTATTAAACAGACAGAGAAACACAGAGCTACTATAAACATCCGAATGCAGAATGGTTCATCTATCTTTTCTTTCCTCAAAATAAACATATATAGATGCAGTGCATGGCTTCAGACAGAAAGAACAGAACAGAACAGAAAAGCCATGACTGTACAAAAATCAAAAGTATCAAGTACCTAATCACAGATTAGACTCAGAACATCTAGTCCAAGATCTCCTTCCCTTTCCCAGAACCTGAAAACCACATAGAAAATAAGGATGAGCTAACAGCTCAGCAAGACATCAATCACCAATCAAAATCATCAGAAACTCACATCATAAAACGTATCAGAAAAGTATCCGTACATAATTCAAACAATCGTACATAAATCATATAACAGACAGAACAGATAATAGCGCAATAAGAAATCCAACATCGGATACAAAAGATTGAAGTCATATCAAAATCCCAATTCAAATCAGAGATCATAAAGCTTCAAATAACAGATTAGATAGGATCGTACAGAATAACCAATAACGTACAGAAGTTATAGCAGAAATAATCACATTACAGCTTTATAGAAAAAATAATTTTAGAACAGAACTTCCTTCCAGATGTCGGAACTTTCCCTTATATCTCTCTTGTGCTTATAGCACCAGAACTTCCCCTTATGGCTCCCTTTTGTGCTTATAGCACCAGAACAGAACATATATACATAATTTCAAATTTCAGAACATCCCCTTATGTCTCCCTTCCCGGACCCAAGGTGCCCCACTGACAGATCCAGAACTTGTCGTACTGGTAGTGGCAATACCAGAAAATCCTGACT
>NW_021409929.1:0-3070 GCF_001605985.2 Dendrobium catenatum | reverse complement strand
AAATTTTAATAGCCCAAAACATAGGGGGCTTAGAATGAACATTTTTTAAATTTTGATTCAAATCCTAAAATACCTCCTACTTCTTCCCTTGACCCTCTAGAAATAACTTGTTACAATTTGATCCAAAATCCCATTTTTAAAAATTTAAGCCTCATGTCTTTTGACATCACTCCTTGAAAAATTCTCAAAATAAATTTTTGTCATATTTAACAAGAAGTTTTTGTAGTAAAACAAAGTTTCCTATATTGTTAATTAAACTTGAGGAGCTGACTCAATTGGTAATACAATTATATAGATTAAGACTGCCACTACTAGAGTGCCTAACGATCCACTACGTATATTAGAAATCTTATCAATTAAAGTCATAGATGTATTTAGAGGGCAGTAATGCAAGTTAGTTATCCTATACTGGAAGGGCTTTAACTATATGCAGTGAGGAGTAAACGCATATTATTGAATGTGAAAAATTTGCATGTTTTGAAATATTTAATATGCTCAACTCTATATCCCCCAAAAATGGGATGATATATAGAAAATATTTTTTTATTAAGATTAGCCCAAGATCATATTAATTTAATGAAGAAATAAGTACTAATGGACGTTATGGCTTGATTATCAATGTAACTAAAATTGATAGTAAATTTTTAGAACATTATCATAATATATGTATTTCATTGAAACCGTACTTCAAAAAAAAGTTAAAAGGATAATTTATAATCAAGCGAGGAAAGAATTAGTACATGGATGCGTAAGCAAAAAGAATAATAAAGGTTGGTATAGTTGGTTTCAATAAATAATATTGTTTACATAAAAACTAAACAAGCTTTTTTTATTGAAGATTGATGAAGCATTTTACAGCTTGAGATTATAAGGAAAGATGAAAACAATAAGGAGCAGAAGAAAGCAAAAGAAAGAGACTAATGTCTCTCCTTTACAAAAGAAAGAGGGAGGAATCCACTAAATGAAAAGAAAAGGCAAAATACGATAAAGTATGGCGCAAATAATGTTCCATAAACATTAGGAAAGGAAATTAGGTAATATCTTGGTCATTATAAATTAGATGTTGATACAATATTAGGAAGGATTTGATGATATGATTTTAGGAATACATCGATTGGAAAAAATTATATAAATTGATGTTAATAGAAGATTTAATAGATTTATAATAAGGGATGAAAGATTGCGAATTGCTTCAATTTTAGATCCCGAGGTGTGGCAAATGGTATAGAGAGCAATGGTTATTGAAATAAAATTTGAACTTATTAACCACTAGAAATAAGCATTGATTATGGAGGTTGGTTAGAAGTGGGATTGTGAAATTTTATTCTTTATTATTTGTTAATTAATTGGACATGTTGTACACTGTTTGTATGTGTATTGGGGTTTGATTTTTTTAGTTAGGACAGAAAATTTATCAATGGATATGATGGACCATACTAATTAGGATAGTATAATAATGAATAGAGTAAAACAATTAATTCTATTATTTAGATATCTTGATAAGCTTGTTAGTATAGTTGCATAGATAATGAGGTGACGTATAAAGTAAGTAGATTGGACATAGAGAGCTAGATAGAGGATAGACATATTCAATATTCCATTAACCATTTCAAAATTTGTTATATTTAAGGGGAGTTGTTTGAACGCCCAACTCATGCAAACACTAGTTGTTAAAAACAAAGAAAAATATTTGACAATGTGTAGTTACCCTGAGAGTAGAAACAACCCACTAACTAGTTTTTGTTGACATTATTTTAAGGCTTGCCAGAGTCCACAGAGATTAGAAGTTCAAGTCTATACCTTGATCTAGTATAGTGAGCGAGAATGTGTATTGATAGATTTGACGATTATGGGCGTGAGAAAGGCAGTTAGCAGCTTGTTGAGTGCGAGTGATAGAACATGTCAAGATAGACAAGCACATTTGTTAAATTAATGGGTTTATGGCATTTGCCCGTTCAACTGGTCCCTAATCATTGGAAATGCATTTGTCATCAGGGGTAGGTTTACTATTTTTTTTTCTGCTTAAAGCCACAAACATGCATGCCTCCACCATGTTAATTTTTAATCTAAAATTCTCAACTTACTATTCATTAAGAGTTTTATTGGATTGAATAGAATTTTAATTCAAATTATCATTTTTTTAGAAATGTGGGATTGTATTCCAGAATATGAAAACTTATGATTTTGGGTCTGCCCTGGATCCTAAGTTTAATTTTGGCACTAAACCATTGTGTCTCGAACCTAGCTAATATAATGTAAATATGGACTTACCCCATCCTAGATTGCGGAGCCAGCTAACCACCTAGGCATTTTAAAATCCATGAATATAGTCTATTATGAAAAATTGATAGGCCATTAAGTAAGTTTTGAGGAATTAAGACCGACGTCTAAAAAAGACATAAGGCTCTTTGACTTATGTAGGGTGATTGATGCTTGAAAATAAATACAATTAAAATTTTGGATCTTTTTAATTTTTTTTAATGTAATACATAATGATTGACTCTTGAATGCATAAAATTGATATGAATCAATTTTAAAAAGGCTTTAAAATAATTTTTTTCTTAGAGATTGCATAACATCCCCTTAACAAAATTGCATGTTAATATGTCAGGTGGTCTGCCATAACCCGCATGCAGGGAGGTTCCTAATAAGAAAGTCAAGAGTTAATATGATACATGCAAACTCCCGGGTCATTCCTGAGCTTACTTCTAAAAATCATTAGATTTTTATATCAGCTTGATAATTTTTAATTCGATTTGAACAGTAAATTTTCAATTTCAGCCATACATGGTCATACTCTTTTAATTTTAAGGGTTGGGGGGCTTAGCATGCTTAGCACCTACAAAAAATTTATTAATTTAACTTTAATTTTTCCCCTTTATTTTTAACCTTATATGAGCATGGCCACCTGCAAAAAATTATGTGAGTATTCTGATCATTCTTACCCTAAGGGTAATCAAACGTCCATCAAATCAATTCATCGATTGTATTAAAATTTAAATAAATAATCATATCAATTAATTTTAATAACCAGCTGTTGAGTCTAGTAATTAGGTTGTTAAGCCTAAGT
>NW_021409928.1:0-203 GCF_001605985.2 Dendrobium catenatum | reverse complement strand
CTTTCATGGAAAGAAAGTGTAGTTCATTTCGTAATTGGCTAATTCTGGACCGTGTGGATGATTGAAGACGAAGATCAAGAATTGACCAGATCTCGTGGCAGTGGTCCGCCGTGAGAACATATGGGAGGATGGTGTTGGAAATGAAGGAGTAAAGCGCGGCGGCGAGGTTTTGGTCAATCAAGGTCCATGTATTAAAAGAAGAT
>NW_021409927.1:0-217 GCF_001605985.2 Dendrobium catenatum | reverse complement strand
GAGAAGGAGATGCAGGAGAAGAGGGCAAAGGGTTATGTTTTCGATGTGACGAGAAGTACATGCCCGGACACCGGTGCAAGGATAGAACTCTTCAGGTTCTCCTCGTGTGTGAAGACGAGGAAGACGAAGAGGGAGGTGGGAGCGGGTCAGAAGGAGAGGAGAAGCTGCACTTGGATGTGGTAGAAGTCTCTCTGAACTCAGTAGTGGGATTCACTCC
>NW_021409926.1:0-236 GCF_001605985.2 Dendrobium catenatum | reverse complement strand
AAAATTTTGATTTTCTAATGAATTTAATTTTAACTTATAATTCAAGATATAACACTATTAAGATTAAAAAATCAAATGATTTTCATAATGCTACCACACATTTAAATAATATTAAAGCCAAAAACACAAGATCAAATATTGATATCAATGTGATGAAAACACAATCTAACTCAAGATATCAATATAAAAACACCAAAAAAAAATACATCAAACTTCCTAAAAACAACAATAAACAC
>NW_021409925.1:0-876 GCF_001605985.2 Dendrobium catenatum | reverse complement strand
GTTAATTTAGTTTATTGATCCATTTTTAATGCTTAGGATAATGATCTTGGAAGTTTATGTTACTTTAGCCAATTTTGGAAAGTCTTGGGTCCTCCTTGTTGCTAGGCTTAGGGGGTCCAAAAGATCACTATAAGAATTAAGTTAGGTTTGGGGTTCCTAACATTTTACATAAATAATAGGTCTAAATGGGAGTAATTAGGCTTTTAGTTTATTGGATTTAGAGTTTTCTATATAAAGTTATGAATTTTAGAAGATTTGGGCCATTAAGGGAATTATTAAAACTGCCTAATTAAGGGTAATTTTATAGTTTTGATCCAAATCAAACTAATTGGAATCACCCCCAAAGGTTTGGAATTACTTAATAAAGTGTTCCCAAGTGTTTTAAAAAAATTTAGAATTTTTAATAATTTTTAATTATCTAAAATGGTCAAAATGGTAATTTTGAGTTAAAGTTAAATTAAGAGTCAGATTAAGGTCCAGTAAAAGAGACCTATTTATCTAAGATTAAGGGTTAAATTCTAAACAATTCAAGCTATTATTTGGTAATTTTTTAAGTTTAAATATATTTATTAGAATTTTTAGAAGTTATTGGGCGCTATCTAACGCGTAAATTAGGGTTGGTTAATTAAGGGGTCTAAAGAGTTCTAAAAATTCCTAGAAAATTTTGGGATGTTTAGGATGCCACTAAGTTTAAATTTTGAAGTTTTCATGTCAATCATGGATATATCCTAGCTCCTATAATATTTCTAAGTTTGCTAGATAGATCCTTAATTATTGTCCATAGGGTGTCACTACATTGAGTAGGTTCAAATTGAGTTTTAAGCTACCCCATAAGATAACAATGTAGGGAGTACATAAATAAATAAATACATCAAG
>NW_021409924.1:0-301 GCF_001605985.2 Dendrobium catenatum | reverse complement strand
AGGGGGAGGAGGTATGCAGGGTGAACGTAGTTTGAATGAAAACTTTCATGAGGTTTACCCTATTCTAACTACTAGAGGTGTTGTGGATGGTTGGGATGCATCAGAGACATGGTCTGTATAATTAACAGCCAGCCCAGACTATTAAGAAGTAGGAGAACGAGCTGGGCATCAAAAACCCTAGGTAATTTTCACATGGGTGGCCACTAGGGTTATTTAGGGTTAACCATGGTTTAAGCTAGATTAGGATGATGACTATGAAGCTTTTGGAGTTAGTTTAAGCTACTAGATGAGTTGGAATGCG
>NW_021409923.1:0-610 GCF_001605985.2 Dendrobium catenatum | reverse complement strand
GCTTCTAGTCTAGCAACAGGGGCAAAAGTTTCTTCAACATCTATTCCCTCAATTTGGTTATACCCTTTTGCTACTAATCTTGTTTTATTCCTTATTATAGTTCCTGAATCATTCACCTTATTTTTGAAGACCCATTTTGTTCCAAAAACACTTTATTCTTTAGGTCTCTTAACTAACTCCCAAACATTATTCCTAGTAAATTGGTTTAGCTCTTCTTGTATTGCTAGAATCCATAATTCATCTCTTAAGGCTTGATCTATACTTGTAGGTTCTATCATAGAGATGAATGCTGAATGGCTAACCTCTTTCCTAAGTCCACGCCTAGTCTTTACACCTTCTGCTGGGTCTCCTAAATTAACTCTTTAGGATGAGTAGAAAAATATCTTCCTAAGGTTCTTCCCTTTCTCCTAAGGTCATAGTCTCTACTCCTTGAGTTGCCTCTATTTCATCATCTTCACTTCTATATCCAGAGGGCTTATCTAATTCATCAAACACCACATGGGTGGACTCTTCTACTACTAGGGTCCTCTTGTTAAAGATTTTATAGGCCTTACCTACAGAAGAATATCCTATGAGGACACCCTCATCAGACTTGGGATCAAATTTTCCT
>NW_021409922.1:0-492 GCF_001605985.2 Dendrobium catenatum | reverse complement strand
AACATCTATTTGATGCAACTTAAATCCTCTAAAACAGGCAAAGGCTAACAAAACCCTAATTGCTACAAGTCTAGCTACATGAGCAAAAGTCTCCTCAAAATTAATCCCTTCAATCTAATTATACCCCTTAGCCACTAATCTAGACTTATTTCTAACAACAACCCTTGAATTATTCAATTTATTCTTGAATAACCACTTAGTTCTAACTACACTTTGATTCTTTGGCCTTGCAATTAATTACCAAATTTTATTTCTTATAAAATGATTTAATTTCAGAATATATCATGCAGTGCTAACCACTTTAGCCCAAAAATATTTAGAAAGTGAATATTCTATCAACATGGCTCAAGCAGTTTCTATTAATGTTCTATTCTTATTTTTGACTACCCCATTCTACTGAGGGATTCTAGGTGTAGAAAAATTGTAATCAATTTCCTTCTATTTATAAAAATTCTCAAAATTTTCATTTTCAAATTCACCACCGCAATCACT
>NW_021409921.1:0-489 GCF_001605985.2 Dendrobium catenatum | reverse complement strand
GGCCACAAAATACATAAGGGTAAGAGCAACCATACACACACACAGGGGGAGAGTTTGTTTTTAACTGCAAAATGTAATAAAATTTCTTCTTTGGAGATCGTACTGTACGATTTTCATTCGTACCGTACGATCCAAGCTATGTGGACGATTCTGTGAATAGATCGTACCGTACGAATCCCTTCGTACTGTACGATATGTTCAAATCTAAAACCTTAGCCGTAGTTTAGTTTAAGTAAGTGATTTTGCACCGTTCGTACTGTACGAACATGTTCGTACTGTATGATCTATTTTAAATACTTACTTAAATTAACCTGTGAATAGTGCATGTAATCCAGGCCTATTTAAATTTTGAACATCGTACTGTACGAACTTGATCATACCATATAATGAATAGAGACGAAGTATGATCATCCCGGATATCGTCCTGGACGATCTCTTTATTTTTGTCACATCGTACTGTATGATATTAATCGTACCATACGATGAACA
>NW_021409920.1:0-698 GCF_001605985.2 Dendrobium catenatum | reverse complement strand
AAAGATATTTTAAGGAATATTGTTTAGATGGTGGGAAATAGATTGGAGTGAATGAGAAAGATATTAAGAGTAAAAGAAGATGATATCATATTCATGGAAATGGCAAAGTATTTATGAAATGCTCTCAATCCCTTCTTCTATTTTCATAATATATCTAATACTTATCCTAATTTCTTCCTAAATCTTCTTTTCAATCCCGTCATCAATGTTCTTAAGACAATAGAAGCCTCCATCGAGGTCAAGGCATTTAAAGCTCTCTTGGGCCAAGATTAATTATTTTGTGCGGATCGATGCCGAATGTCGTCTGGAAATCAATCAGAATGCACCACATCACCCTTTGCTGTGTACCGCGGCTCGGTATTGGTCAGTACCGTTGATGTGTTTGCACCTAATTTGCCTCCGAACATAGAGTTGCGTCCGGCCTCTGCACAGAATAATTTCTCCTTGGCCAAGTTTCCCTTTTATGAGTACATCATTAACAACCCAAAGAATTTAAAAAGTTATTCATAAATAAAATCATTATAAAATTGTGAGTCTTTAAAAGATATGTAATACACACTTTTATTTAAAGCATTACTAACTAAATATAATAATGAAATAACACTAAAAATTTAGCATCTATCAAATTGAAAATAAGTGGAAATACTATTATGAAAGGTAATAGACCTTAGAATTTGTTTAAATTATATATAACCATG
>NW_021409919.1:0-472 GCF_001605985.2 Dendrobium catenatum | reverse complement strand
AGGAGTTACCAATGATATCACCATCCAAATTCATCTTTTAAGAATTATTGGGTGGTTTGATCCAATAAGTAACCTTATAATCATTGGAATTAAGACCAACCACACAAACAATACCTATGGCAGAAGAAACAAAATGATAATTTTAAGGTTCTTGACATATAGCAGTTTAACAGAGTAAAGAGCCAAAACCTTGTCTTTACATTATGAATAATCCTATGATGGTTCATAGAAACACCATTAAAAAGAGAATTATTCATATCCAACCATAAATACCATAAAATGAGACAGGAAATTGCATTTCTTCTATTCCTTTTAGTTTTAATAAACCAAGAATTAAGCATAGCATTAATAGGCAATTTAGCATTAAATTAATTCAACTGAAACATATCATCAAAATAAACCCTAGTTTTAACATCTAAAGGACCTAAAATAAATACATTATGCATATTCTCCACATGATAACAACATTGGC
>NW_021409918.1:0-300 GCF_001605985.2 Dendrobium catenatum | reverse complement strand
CTTCATAGAACATAAAAAATATACTTATATAACAAATTAAATATCTTTATTTCCTAATATATAAAATGAAATCAACATTTATAAAACTAAAATATAATATTTTAGAGTAACAGCAGACATTAATCAAAACAAAAGAATACCGAACAAGAGTTAATATCCATTTACTACATACAACAACAACAACATCAAGCCTTTATCCCACTACGTGAGGTCGGCTATATGAATCCTTTTTCTCCATTGTCCTATTAAAAGTCAAATTCTCTTTTAAATCTAATAAGGAAAGGTCATTCCTAATATTTT
>NW_021409917.1:0-310 GCF_001605985.2 Dendrobium catenatum | reverse complement strand
GGTTTTCACTTTTGTTGCTGTTGTTGGGTCCTACTATATTTAGAAACATATCACATGTCTCTCTTATAACAACGTCGTTAACCCAAGCTAAATATTTTAAATCCCCTCGGTGAAACTCATTGATGTAGAACGTACAAGCATGGATGATTAAACTAAGAAAGTTTGCACGCTTACATTTTAGAACACAATAATTATAAGCTTTGTCTTGATGATAGACGACAAAATAGAAATGATAAGGTGGTAAACTAGCTTAGGTCTAAGCACATGCGAGAAATTGAGATCATTAATTAATCAACTAAATCTTACGTTG
>NW_021409916.1:0-260 GCF_001605985.2 Dendrobium catenatum | reverse complement strand
TCTAACCAAGTCATTTTAGGCCTGCCTCTACCTTTCATAATATTATTTGAACAATGAGAGATTTTCATAATTGAGCTGAGACGAGCAATTGAAGTCTATGTCAAAGCTCGAAGTTTGAAAGGAATAGAAGCACGAAAAAAATCAAAGTTGGTAATTACAATTATTAATGAAAAATACATTATTTTATTTTCATTTCAATTCTATATTTGTCTTTACTTATATCTGAATGCTATTACATACAAGATGATGTTGATTTAAAA
>NW_021409915.1:0-217 GCF_001605985.2 Dendrobium catenatum | reverse complement strand
AACAAATAAAATATTATATTACCTAAAAATATAATAATATTATTCTATCAGAATATTTAAAATTAGAAATGAGTTTTTAAAATATATCAGCATTCCTAGAGATTTGTTCCTTGTTTTATATGAATAAAATAAGGTTTATTTTAATCTGGAGTTCTTAAATCCTAATAGTAGAAAGTCCACATAGTTAATTACATCTTAAGAGGGGTGCTCCTAAGAA
>NW_021409914.1:0-655 GCF_001605985.2 Dendrobium catenatum | reverse complement strand
ACTACAAAAGGAGCATGAAATTTTGACTAAAGATCATAAAATGATTGATTCAAATCATATGATTTTACTTGATGAATTTGATGAGTTAAATAAAAATCATTGTGAATTAAGTGAAAAACATTGTGCATTAAAAGTTTCACACACATCACTTGAAGCTAATTTTGTGAAATCTAAAGAGATTGAGAAAAGCTTGAGGATTGATATTGAAATTTTAAAGAACACTAATTTGAAGATTCAAAATGAATTATAATCATGCAAGAACACTAGTATGACACCAATATGTAATAAAGAGCCAAAACCTAGGAAGAGGCATTATAACTCAAATCATTTAAGAAACCCTTTTCCTGGAGTTAGATTATTTTCATGCGGCATGCTAGGACACATCTCACACACTTGCACAGTTCACCATAATACACATTGGGTGTGGAGAACTAAGGTGCAAGATTCACAGCATACCACTCATTCATTGTATTCTACTTTTCATAAGAAGTGGCCCAAACCTGTTTGGGTTCCTATCACTAACATTTGATAATCTTGCAAGAGTGCTCTCACAAAAGGCCTCGTGAGAGCATGTGGTACTTGGACAGCAGATGCTCTCGACATATGACTGGTGATGCTAATTAATTTGTTGTTTTGGAGTCCAAGACTGGAGGCA
>NW_021409913.1:0-235 GCF_001605985.2 Dendrobium catenatum | reverse complement strand
TTGGTTCTAGCGGCTGCCTCTTCGGTTCCTGGCTGGGTTGTTTCCCGTGAATGAATGGGGGCTTTTCTGTGGCTTTGGTACTTCGTTTCCAAGAAGTGCCTGTTTGCTTTTCATATTCCCTATTTAAATAAGCTTTTAAATTAATGTTGTGGCTATTTATATTCTCCTCTCATGCCTATATGTAGGAGTTGTTTGTAATGTTTTAGATATGTTATGTGATGCGATTTTTGGAAAT
>NW_021409912.1:0-279 GCF_001605985.2 Dendrobium catenatum | reverse complement strand
ATCGCTAATGTATTCACCAAATCTTTGTCAATTCCTCATTTTGTTGATTTGTGAAACAAGCTAACTATCTCAGAACCTTCTGTTAGCTTGCAGGGAGGTGATAAACAGGCCGTCTAATACACACCAGCACTTTTAATTCCTTCCAATTGTGCCATGTGCATTCTCTGCTAAAGAACAAACGCCTAATGCCTACTATGGAATGGATCACTGTGGTTCCCAACGGTTTAATCTCAGACGCACATGTCATTATCTTTTCCTTTTCTTCACTTTGTATGTATA
>NW_021409911.1:0-274 GCF_001605985.2 Dendrobium catenatum | reverse complement strand
CCTCACTCTGGTCGGGTCAGATCAATCCGGCAACCCGAGCAGGTCAGATCCGAGTTGAAATGTCCGACCCGTTTGCAAAAATGGGTCGGGTTCGAATTGACCCGTTTAGATCCGGGTCAGCTCGGGTTCGAATTGACCCGTTTAGATCCGGGTCAGCTCGGGTTCGACCCGAATTGACAACCCTAATCCAAAATATCTTTATATAAATTAAGTAATCAATGAGAAATAAACAAAATACCAGAACAGATGAAAATGAAAAACATTAGTGGCTATC
>NW_021409910.1:0-339 GCF_001605985.2 Dendrobium catenatum | reverse complement strand
CAGGATGGTGCCACGAAGGGCGTACTCCACCACTAATACCCAAGTCAAATGCCAGGGTGGTGCCACGGAGGGCGTACTCCGCCACTAGCAGGTGTGATTCTAAGGGAGGGAACAATCAGACCCTAAGGAGGAGGCGAAGAGCGTTAAAAAAGCAAGAGAATTTAAAAAGCAAAGAACCGGATTTCGAATCAAGAAAGAAAATTCATTAATTGATAAAATGAGTTACATCAAGCATAGTATTTCTTAAGGAAAAGCCCATTGACAGGTAACATTGGGTGGTTTCCTTTACAATCTACTAACTAATACGAGCCTCCTTCGTAGACAGTCTCTATGACGAAG
>NW_021409909.1:0-480 GCF_001605985.2 Dendrobium catenatum | reverse complement strand
CCTTCTCATATATTAAGTATGATGGAGTTTTAATAAAAAAACTGTTATGCACTTTTGCTCTTTGGTAAGAACGTTAGTGAAATCCTTATGGGAGGGAGTTGGAGTTTCCACCAACCGCAGGATGGGTCCAGGCTCGTGGCTTGAAGTCCCTTAGAGGAGGGCAACGCATCACCCATCAGTCTTCGGAAGAGTCCAAGGCTCGCGATTTTATCTTTTATCTTTTGTTGTTTGTTTTTTTTTGTTCCTTCTTGTTGTTCATAGTCGTCATCTTCATCATCTCCTTACTTCCACCATCACGTCGTCTCCATCTCCACCTTGCCGCCGACCCCTTACCCGCCCCATTCAAACCACCGGTCACACCCTCTCCCACCCCAATTGCCTAATTTGAATAATTCATAATTTTGGATTGCCATAATTTAGTTGATCTTTGAATTCAAATTTTTCCAAATTTGAAATTCAAATTCTTTCATAAATTATAAA
>NW_021409908.1:0-281 GCF_001605985.2 Dendrobium catenatum | reverse complement strand
TCTGGATACATTAAGCGGTGTGTACTCCTTCTCTTGGCGACGTTCTCGTCGTGGCTGTGAGGGTCGAGGGGGAAGATTATAGTTCCCCTGCTTCTTCTGCTGTGGGGATGGATTTTCCATTCCTGGTGTACTCTTTCGCTTCCCGGTTGTTTGTTCAAACTGCCTCCGATGAGCGTTAATGGCTTCGTCGGCAGAGATTTGGGCCTCTACACGATGGATCAGGTCCGTATATGAATGGACCGTATCTCGCATGAGTGCTGAGTAGAATGGTCCAGGACGAA
>NW_021409907.1:0-238 GCF_001605985.2 Dendrobium catenatum | reverse complement strand
TGTTTTAGAAAAATCATCACAAAGATTTTTATTTGAAGATCCAAAGATGATATCATCCACATAAATTTGAACAATGAGTATTTCCTTTTCAAATTTCCTTAAAAAGAGAGTTGTATCCACACTTCCTTTTTCAAAAGATCTTTCAAGTAGGAAGGTGCTCAACCTCTCATACCAAGCCCTAGGTGTCTGTTTCAATCCATAAATGCCTTCTTTAACTTAAAAACATGATTTGGGTATT
>NW_021409906.1:0-238 GCF_001605985.2 Dendrobium catenatum | reverse complement strand
ATTGAAAATGGTAAAAAGCTTCTATTTTTCTTTCATTGGAAAATCACCATTCACAAGGCCTGCCTTTAGCTCTCGTCCTACAATCATTATTAAATCATTGCAGCAAGTTTATAGACAAAAGAGGTACAAATAGATAAAATATTTTAAATGCATATTTAAAAATATTTTAACATTTAAGTTATACCAAAAAAAAAACGTATAATTTTAAAATACATGAACTCTAATTAATATATATTTA
>NW_021409905.1:0-283 GCF_001605985.2 Dendrobium catenatum | reverse complement strand
ATCATTCCTTAAATATCTTTTAAAATATGGATTAATTACAACCATTGATTAGAGAGGATAGAATCATAAATTTAAAATCAATTTTAAATAAACAGTTATTAGATTTGATTAGAATCGATTTAGACCAAAATCTCTCTCTCTCTCCCTCACTCTAATTTACGAAATCCTTCAGCCCGTCACTCCTTTTATATATGTGAAACTACCTAGCCTTCACGCCACACCTGCAGTTTGCGAACTAAACCGCCCCCCCTCTACCCATCTATTTGCATAAAACCTCCTATCT
>NW_021409904.1:0-570 GCF_001605985.2 Dendrobium catenatum | reverse complement strand
CTTAGATTTTTCATTTATTTCCAAATTTAAAATATTTATTTTATTATAAAATGTAAGATATTAATGACTGGAGTGATTTGATTTTAATATTAATATAGATATAGTGAAACAAGCTAATAGTTATCATCTATTAGGATTTGTTACTCTTTAAATCTAGGATAATAAAATGTAGCATATTATGCCACATATTATTTAGGATATCCTTGCATCTGAATGGTTGAATATTTTTATTAATGCCTCTTCTCCAAAGCTTTTTTGCACTAAGTTTGAAATGCATATGACAATTGATACGGTGTCCAAAAAAATTGATTCTTTAAAGGCTATAGCACAAGGCTCCCCCCTCCCCCTCTTTTTATCTTTTAGTTTAAGGCTTGCATATAGGATGTTTATATTCAATTTGTATTAATGGGTCCTGAATATTTTTTTGGATCCTCTTCTAGGCTAATATTGGGCTCCCCTCTATCTGCCTTCATATTTTATATTTCCATGGATGCTCTATCTAACCTCATAAATAACTCTGCATCTTATTATGGCTTTTTGAAGTATTAAGGTAGACTATATAGTTAAATT
>NW_021409903.1:0-289 GCF_001605985.2 Dendrobium catenatum | reverse complement strand
GGGTAGTTATCCTAGAAAGATTAACCTTTCGACTAGCCTAAATCATCCATTCAGACTAATCAAAGTTATACTATAGAAAAGTCATATTAAGCCTTGACCAACCTAAACCAACATTCTTTCTTTACTCCTAAACACATCATAAAAGTTTTGTAGCCCTTAAAAGTTTTGATAGACACTTGGTAAGTTATAGGTGGTTAGAAAATGAGCTAATATGTGTGTTCAGTTAGAAAGTGCCCCCTCCCCCCCCCAAGAGTAGCATCCTAGTATAACTAGTTATGGCCATATTTCC
>NW_021409902.1:0-594 GCF_001605985.2 Dendrobium catenatum | reverse complement strand
GTGGAGAAAGTCCACTCTCTTGGAGGGGAAATTAGGGTAAAACCTAATTTGTGAAACCTAAGGTGTATCAGTAGATTAATAAGAGGTCAAGAGGACTCGAATGAGGACGCTGTTCGATATAACAGTTTTCTAAGTTCTTACCGCTTTAGGCTAAACTTCTATTTGTAATAACTCTTCAATACCAAGTATTTCCTCCACTTTGTTCATGTTTGACAGGCCGCCCTCACCATTATTATGTTTTGATTGTTTCTCTATAACTCTTAAAGATAGATTTTTTTTTAAACTGATAGTAACTATATATGTCATGATTCAGTTTTACCTTGAGGAATTTCAAGGAAGACATTCTACCATTTTACCTTTTCAAAGAGGGAATGTATGGGAAAAATGATAAATTCGGCATGCAGGCTGAGAAAGCCTAGCTACATAAATAGTGCGCTCAAGTATCATTTGTTGGCCTTCGAAATCTAATTCAATCAAATGATCTGTTTGAACTTTAAATATTATTGCATCCAGTTTCTCAAAGAAGAGAATGTTTTACTATAATTTTAAACTGAGGTTTAGTAACTTCCTATCCTGGTGTCTCTGATGGGTTAT
>NW_021409901.1:0-221 GCF_001605985.2 Dendrobium catenatum | reverse complement strand
ATATTAAATTGATTTATTTTAATTTATCTTATTTTCTAAAATCTATATATATGTATATTTATAAATACTTTAAAACAACTTTGAAATTATCTATATTTTAAATCCTAAATTTTGGGAGATTCACTTCTATAAAATTTTAAACCTAACTTCTATGAATGAAGAGCAATCATGGGGGAGTGGGTTAGTGGGTGGTTGGATTCCAATCATTCACTAATCCCCGT
>NW_021409900.1:0-250 GCF_001605985.2 Dendrobium catenatum | reverse complement strand
AGGTATCCCCTCATATTCAATAGGTTGAAAAAACCTCCCCTTAAGCCCCTGTGCCCAAACCCCTTTAGGTAACCTTTTCGATAAATCCAATCGAACACACAACCGAGCAAATGCACATCTGTTCCATAACTTTGTTTGCTCATCCATAAACAGAGGTTCACCTATACCTGCAGCCAACCTAGCAAGGTTAGACTCATCCCAATACTCCAACGGAAGATTTGGAAGCCGTATCCAAACAGGGGAAGAAAAT
>NW_021409899.1:0-212 GCF_001605985.2 Dendrobium catenatum | reverse complement strand
TTGATAAATGCTACATGAAAACTTCTAGTTTGTTCTCCAATAAATTCATTAATGGGTGTTGTTTTGATGTTGATTTCCTTAGGTTGTTCTGAGTTCATGATCAAACCAAGTTGATATAGGCCATAGGAATAAATATGGTCAATCAAGTTGAACTAGGGATCAAGCAAAAGATCAAGTCAAAATTATAATATGTAAAAATTTATAACTTCAAC
>NW_021409898.1:0-242 GCF_001605985.2 Dendrobium catenatum | reverse complement strand
AATTGAGTAGAAGCAAAGAGTGGTAGTATCTGATAGATTGTATTATCTTGAATTAAAACTCTATAAGGGGTCATTTTCGCAGATACAAACCTAGGAAAAGATTCCTTGTTTGCTTTGGACAAGAAGTTCTCATGGGTATTCCTAGCTAGAGGAAGGTCCCCTAGTCAGTTCCTTAGCTTGTCTAACCCTCTTACTTGAGCTCGTCATAGAAAGATCAAAGAGGAAAGAAGGTTGAAAAGGCT
>NW_021409897.1:0-208 GCF_001605985.2 Dendrobium catenatum | reverse complement strand
ATATATATATATATATAAATGCTTGGGATGTCAAATTAACAATTGATTATTAGGATAATCTTGCAGGTTGAGTTTGAGTCTAGATTTTTTACTTTTTCATAATGTAATTTGATGTAATGTATCGAGTTGTGAAAGTCTTTCAAAAATGAGGCATTACAAACACTAGGTACCCAAAGGGAAAAAGAAAGGCCCTTCACAAGAAATTTCT
>NW_021409896.1:0-206 GCF_001605985.2 Dendrobium catenatum | reverse complement strand
CCTCTCTGATGAAAGCTGAAGCCACTATTATCGCTGTGTAAGGGTGTCGGAGGGGGATGAAATGAGCATACTTGCTCAATCTATCCACCACCACTAAAATCACCGTGAAATCTTCTTAACGGGGCAGCCCATCTATGAAATCCATGGATATCTCCTCCCATACTCGTCCCGGTAGAGCCAACGGCTGTATTAGTCCTCCTGGTGAC
>NW_021409895.1:0-980 GCF_001605985.2 Dendrobium catenatum | reverse complement strand
GACAGAACTAGAAGATGAGACATCAAAATTGTGCTTAATGGCAGACAATAATCCTGATCAAGAAGAGGTATGTGAACTTTCCTACGATCAACTTCTTGAAGTTTCAGAAAAAATTCATGCATCATATAGGAAATTAAAGAAAGTACATGCTAGCTTAAAGTTGGAATTTTTAAATCTACAAAAAGAGCATGAAATTTTGATTAAAAATGATTGATTCAAATCATATGACATTACTTGATGAATTTGATGAGTTAAATAAAAATCTTTGTGAATTAGTTGAAAAGCGTGATGGATTAAAAGTCTCACACACATCACTTGAATCTGATTTTAAGATGTTCAAGGAGAAAGAGAAAAATTTGAGGATTGAAAATGAAGTCTTAAAAAGCACAACTTTGAAGATTCAAAATGAATTAGAAGCATGTAAGAAAACTTGGATGACATCTACTTGTGATCAATTGCCAACACCTAGGAAGAGGCATTATAACTTAAACCACTTAAGAAATCTCTTTCCTGGAGTTAGATGTTTTCATGTGGCATGCTAGGACACATCTCACACACATGAACGATTCACCATAGTACACATTAGGTGTGGAGACCTAAGGTACATGATCCACAGCCTACCACACATGCATTGCATTCTTCTCTTCATAAGAAGGAAACCAAACCTACTTGGGTTGCTAAATCTAACATTTGGTAAATTTTGCAGGAGGGCTCTCACAAAAGGCCTCATGAGAGTATGTGGTACCTGGATAGTGGATGCTCTCAACATATGACTGGTGATGCCAGTCAGTTTGTTTTACTAGAGTCCAGGACCGAAGGCAAGGTTATTCTTGGAGACAACACCACCAAGAAGGTGGTAGGAGTAGGTATAATTGGTAATTCCAATAACCTTATGATTGAAAATGTTTTGCTTGTAGATGGATTGAAGCACAACTTGCTCAGATTCAGTCAATTCAGTGACAAAGGCTTCATCGTGAAAT
>NW_021409894.1:0-774 GCF_001605985.2 Dendrobium catenatum | reverse complement strand
CGTGGGAGCGGACGGACGGCTGTGATCCCGGCGAACCGAGATCCCTACGCCCAGGCGGACCGCGCTGCTGGATGGACCCGCGGTCCGACTCGATCGGATCCGTTGATTCGAGGATCAACGGTCTGATCTGCAGGGAACCGTATAGACAGTCGACCGAAACCCTGAACACAAAAACGCCTTTTTCTCTCGACTGGGTGGATCAAATCGAACGAAATTTTAAACATGTATCCTAGTAGTGAAGAGCATCATTGGGGATGTATTTTTATGATTTTATATGCAACATATAAAACGTTATTTAGATCTAAGTGTTCTAGCTAGGGTTTGCGATATACCTCAATCCACAAGGTGGATTCGGGAGTTCTTTGGTTTGTTGGATTCGTGGACTCCCCAGAAACAATTCTCCTGTTGAACTCGCACTCTGAAACAGCCTCGATCGAACGGAAGGAGCTCTGGACGTCCTTTGGCCTCGGTTCGCCGGAGTTGACGTCGCCGGCGGCTAGGGGTCGTCGGGATTTGATTGGGAAGGGTGGAGGGAAGTCCCAGGAGCTCTCAAAACGAAAGTTCTCGGGCTCAGGAAGGCTAAGGCTCAAGCAATTTCCAAAAGATCCAAAAAATAGCCTTAATTTTAGGTATTTAAAGCCCTTAACCTAATGCCAACGGCTAAGATCTAATCCTGAGGTGATTTGGAGGGAAATTAATCAGATTTGGCCGTGGTTTGCAATTCAAAACGAAGGGGGGCTTTAAATCGCATTTATTTGCCATTAATCTCCTTAA
>NW_021409893.1:0-1311 GCF_001605985.2 Dendrobium catenatum | reverse complement strand
AGGAAATGCTGGACTACAGACTTGAAGTTGTCTAAAAGTTGTCCGAATGTTGCCCGTTTGCAAAAAAGACTTTGTCGACGTGTTAGAAATGTCAAATTTAACCAAAAAGAACCTCTCATGCACACTATGAGTAAGCACTATAAAAATGTTGGAATATCGACATGACATCTCGTTAAAATTGCTCATTTACAAAACAGATTGCATCAACGTGTCTGGAACATGAAAATTACCTGAATTATGATTTAGTATCTCAAGAGTCGCTATACCATTTGGTCTCTTGTGTCTCCTGAACCCCAAGCCTCTCCTCTTCTCCCTCACAAAAGCCCGTAGCTGCTTCCAGCATTCCCAACACCACTTTGGCCGACTACCACCTACCTCCTTCGTCTCACAGGCTAAACCCACTTTGACCAACTCTCTCCTCCCTTCTTTCTTCTTTGAAACCCCAAAGCCCTGCACCTTCTGTGCTCTACCCCCATCAGCTCCACCTTCTCCTCCTCTTCCTCTCTGTTGCACGACACCCAGGCTGACTGACCCCAAAGATCTTTAAAACTCTCTCTTCTATCATGCTTTTCTAATTCAAAGTAATCTCCAGGAACTTTGAAACTTTCCCAATAACCTTCTGTCAACTCATGAGAAAATTCTCAAATATCCCCGAAGTAGTCACCACGTCCAAGGGCTCTTAGAGGATTTTCTTTCATCTTTCACCATCATTGTTTACTTCGACTTCTTAATTTGGTGGCTTTTTTAAGTAGATACTCTTTAATGTCTAGAACATCATCATCCATCCCATCTCAGGTGAGAAGACCCGAGTGTTGCCTTTTTATTTCTATTTTTTCTCTTCCCACTTGTTGTAGGAAAGTTCTTATCTTCTCTAGCGCAACCTCTCCCCATATGTTCTCTTATATCCCTTCTTGGCATTCCGGAAAGCTCTCTATGCACCATAAAGTTTTTTAACATAATTTATTTGATGATATAGTGGACATTTTTTTTATTCACACTAGCAGTAGATGTAGGTATGTGAACCGAATCATTATAATCTCTATTATTTTATTTTATATTATATTCTCTCTCTGCCTCATCATGTAGTAGATTTATCACAATACATTCTCCTTTGTGACTTTGTGTCTATGTAACCCCTCCCAAACATATTTCTTTCTCCCTCCACAACTTTTTTGATACTGTTAAATGCCTCATTTTATCCATCAATTTTAAAGATAGTATTCATTAATGGTTTAATTCTCTTCTTGTAAATGACATTCACTTATTCGAGAACATTTTACTAGGGCCACACATGAGATTACATATAGTAAT
>NW_021409892.1:0-302 GCF_001605985.2 Dendrobium catenatum | reverse complement strand
ACGGCCGCAGTAGCGGAACCCCCACTTCGTCAACCCGTTAGTAGGGACTGTGGGAAGAACGAAAGAAAATTTGACTCGACCAGTTCAAGTGATTGTAGCATACAGAGTTCTCTGAAAAGACTGGAGAATCAAAGTTCTAGTAGGAAAAGGAGTCTCGAACAACTACTGAATGTTCGTAGGCTCCAAAGTCCAAAACCATGAAGGATGACTTTAAATCTGTCAACTTCAGCAAAATCAACATTGGGAAGCGCAATTCTCATAGCTTAAGTCTGAAGCCTGAATGGGTGTAAAAGGTCGGATCC
>NW_021409891.1:0-205 GCF_001605985.2 Dendrobium catenatum | reverse complement strand
TTTGCACTCATTTCTTTTGATCAAAGTTAAAAAAAATTTATTATTTATCACTAATATAATTAATAACTAGAATTTTTTATCGTATTAAAATTAATAATTTTATCTTTTAACAAAGAAAATTTAATTTAAAATTTTTTAAAATGAATTCTTATATTTATATTTTTATTCACATCAATTTAATGCATGTGCAATAAAACTAAGTATC
>NW_021409890.1:0-460 GCF_001605985.2 Dendrobium catenatum | reverse complement strand
GCTGCGATGGAATCCAAGATGTTGGAAGCCAAGACCGAAGTAGAGCGCTTGTCCATGCCATGCCTAAAAGCATTCCTATTGTTCCAGCAATGAAAAACAACACCACAGTATAAGTGCCTCCAATGGTGACCAGTCCTGGAACGCTCCCTGAAAGCATTCTGGAGCGCCGACAGTGAGGAAAATCTGGGCGTGGAGAAGCCCCAGCCTTCCAGGCACAAAAGCACGTCCTTGAGCTGCCGACATTGAGTCGTAATGTGGTCCAAGTCCTCCCTAAGACAACAGCCGACCGGGCAGGAAAAGTCCACGCTAAGCCCCCGACGATGAAGCCACGAAGTGGTCAGGATTAAGTTCTTGTAAATACGCCACCAAAAGACCCTCACCCGCGGCCGAAGCCCAAGGGAAAGGATAGAGCACACCGGGTCCTCCTCACCTTGGAACGAGAACTTGTAACAGATAGAAG
>NW_021409889.1:0-209 GCF_001605985.2 Dendrobium catenatum | reverse complement strand
GCTGTCCACAGTGAAAGCACTGCCCCGTCAACAGGTAGAACCGACCTGCATGTCGTCTACCACAGTGAATGCACGCTCCAGAACTACCAAACGATACTATCGATGCAGATCGCGATACAGATCCCGATGTAGATCCTCTCGAACTATAATATCTGCTTTTCTTCTCTCTATTTCTGTCTCTACCAGAATCATCTCGTCGTACCTCATCT
>NW_021409888.1:0-295 GCF_001605985.2 Dendrobium catenatum | reverse complement strand
ACCTTTCCACTCTTCAAATCTCTCAATGTCAAGTTCTCGCAAGCGCCAAAAGACCTTGGCTAAGGGTCCTCCAAGAAATACATCCGAAAACTTTCTTTCTAGAGCCAATGAATAATAATTTGCTAGGTTTGTGTCTGTAAAAATCACCCCATCTATAGTACTCTTACATGATCAATTGACTTTTAAGGTAATATACTTATTTACCTCCACTCAATTTGGTTTGATCCTCACTTTAGTTCACTTCTATAATAGAGAAATCTTTCACTATTTCTTGGCAAACATGTCATTCAACTCC
>NW_021409887.1:0-530 GCF_001605985.2 Dendrobium catenatum | reverse complement strand
TGCAACGGGTTACAGTCTTACAGAATACAGACTTACAACATTTTGAACTAAACAAAATTTTGAACTTAACAGAAGCAGCATCAGGCCCTCAGTCCTCAGGCTCGAGAAACCAAATAAACGGCAGCAGCATAATAAGTTAATAACACAGAAATACATAACCAGTGAAGTGAGTGAACCACAAATGAACAGAACAACAACAGAATGACAGAAATACAGAACCAGTGAACGGTGAACCACAGAAAATCAAATGAACAGAATTACAGAACAACCACTGAACAGAACAACCACAGAAATACAGAACCAGTGCATAAAACAAATTTTACAAGCAGCAGAACAGATTAACTCATTAACAGTTTAACAGTTAAGTGGAATATTGGATATAATTAAAATGTTTAAATAGATTCATCGAATAACTGAATTTTCAGTCATTTCTGCATCAGTTTGGGTGACATGTAAATCAAGGATATCATCCGTAACTGCATCTATTTCTGTCTCATGAACTACTGCAATAAAAAAATATGAATATGAGC
>NW_021409886.1:0-208 GCF_001605985.2 Dendrobium catenatum | reverse complement strand
TGAGACATTTTTTTAATGATTTCTAAAGCAACTTTTTAGTACAAATTTTTTCTTGAACAATGAATTTTTGTACTAAAAAACTGCTTTAGAAAGCAGTCCCAAACAAAATCTTAGTGATATCAAAAAAATTTATCTTTAGAAATTTCTTTAGAAAGCAGTAAGAAAACTATCTCAAATGAAGCTTTAATGTAAATATATTTTTGATTAG
>NW_021409885.1:0-230 GCF_001605985.2 Dendrobium catenatum | reverse complement strand
GGGGATTTAAAATATTAATTTGATTGAAAGAAAAAAAATTATCTCTACTCTAACACATATAATCCAGGTCGAAGGAACCATCTTACCTTTAATTTGTTATATAATGTTGTTGATAGCAATCAAAAGAATTCTAGTCAAAATAATCAATGAGTAAATTTGAAGAGTCTTTAATAACTTACTTTTAATTCTAGATCTCCATATATTCTAGGATTTAATCAAAGCAATCAGTT
>NW_021409884.1:0-306 GCF_001605985.2 Dendrobium catenatum | reverse complement strand
TGAGGTCCGTGTAGTCCACACACATTCTCCAAGCTCCACTAGCTTTCTTAACCATGATGACATTTGCCAGCCACGCGGGATGGTGTACCTCCCATATAAATCCAGCCTCCAAAAGTTTATCAACTTCCTCTTCGATGACTTGTTGACGATCTGGTGCAAAATTTTGCTTTTTCTGGATAACTGGCTTACATGCTGGATTTATTTTGAGGGAATGCATAATTATCTCCGAGTCAACTCCTGGCATATCTGCTGGACTCCATGCAAAAATGTCCTGATTTTTACGTAGAAAATCTACGTATTCTCTCT
>NW_021409883.1:0-348 GCF_001605985.2 Dendrobium catenatum | reverse complement strand
TGATATATTTTAAAATATTGTTGAGAAAAAAAAGTTTAGGAATGTTGAACAGGTAAAAATTATGCCTATTAAGGAGAAAAAGGTGGTAAACATCAAGATTAATAAACCACTAATATCTCCATACTATTATGGCTTGCCTTTCTGTATTTAGACCAAACCATCCTACTAGTATGTGCATTTTAGAGAGATGAATTTCTATAGAAATAATTGTTGTAATATGCAAAAGTAGTTTAATTATTATCCTAAAATAAGGAAATAGATGCAAGCTCAATTGAATAACAAATTTGTGGAAGTTCGTTTCAGATCAGTAGGTCAAACTACATTCATGCAAACTTTGCGTACATAATC
>NW_021409882.1:0-263 GCF_001605985.2 Dendrobium catenatum | reverse complement strand
ATCCCAAAATGGGAGAGTCTTCTTCCATTTGGAAGATTGAGTTGGATGGCTTTAGATATCTAAAGAGAAAAGGCAATCATCCCCAAAGGGGATAATTGTCTCTTCGTTTGGATATTCAAGCCACAATAGATCCAAGGAGTCCAGGGAGGAGAGATCCAAGGAGTCCAAGGATGAGAGATCCAAGGAGTCCAAGGAGGAGAGTCCCAAGGAGTCCAAGGAGAAGAAGACACCCAGAAGACTGAAGACCAATATCCCACTCAAAG
>NW_021409881.1:0-303 GCF_001605985.2 Dendrobium catenatum | reverse complement strand
ACCGAGTGTAGTTGCCTCGAATCCTAAATCTAGTTTGAACTTAATGTTCGACACACACTAAGACCAGTGTCCTAGCTAATGCGATACAAAGATCTGGACTTATCCCGGCCCGGATGGGGGAGCCAGCTAACCACCTAATCGCTTCAAAACCATGATATCAAGTCATTTATGAAAGATGGGTGGGAGGTATAGTTATTGGAAATAGGACCGACATCTAGAGAATTTCCTAATTGGTTTCGAACTTATGTTGGGTAAATGCTCCTAACAAATGCAATTAAATTTTAATTAAATTGATTTCTAATG
>NW_021409880.1:0-307 GCF_001605985.2 Dendrobium catenatum | reverse complement strand
ATGACGGTTCTCTGCCGCACCGGGTAGTGGTGAAAAAAGTGTGTTATAAAGGCTTCTCCGCCTTGCTGTGGGTTCTATAGGAGAGTCACTATTGGTATTAGTGCAATACTCAGATGGTACCTCTGGGGAGTGGATGTAAATCTTATTTTAGACCGAACCACCATAAATCTGGTGTCATTTACTTTACTATTTTTATGTTTCCACATTTTAATTTCAGTTTTAAAAAAACTCTGTGGTTGAAAAACATTTTCTACAAAACTTAAAAGAATTTTTTTCATTTCGGTTCAACTTAAATTCAAAGAGGGAT
>NW_021409879.1:0-610 GCF_001605985.2 Dendrobium catenatum | reverse complement strand
CTCTCAAACTCCACCCTTTCCTATCTCCCTTTTAAGTTCTCTCTTCAAGTTTTCTCCACAAGAATGAAGCTTCAAAGGCTTCTAAAGACACTTATCAAGTGCCTTGACATAGCTTAAATAGAGGGCTTTGAAAAACCCAAAAAAATAATCTTAGTGACAAATATTATCCAAGATGATCGCAGGATTGTCCCATACGATGTGCTTAAAAAGAGGGCTTTAGAGAATCCAAAACTCAATTCCAACATCAAATATCGTCTAGGATGATCGCATTATTATCCTATACGATGTGCTTAAAAAGAGGGCTTCATAAAAGCTTAAAAACTCAATTCTTGCTCCAAATATCATCTTGTACGATCTTGGGATTGTCTAGGATGATGTGTAGAATTTGACCTGATAGTCCAGGATGATCACCTGAACAATTTGATCAAATTTGCACTGATCGCACAGGATGATTCTGTGATCGTCTAGTAGGATTAGAATATCAAATTAAATATATTTTATTGTCTAATGATAAGATTAATTTAGGTATAATTGACATTAATCGTCCATGATGATATGGATCGTCCAGGACAATTTTGTTACGGATCTATGGTTTATGATTTTGATGATA
>NW_021409878.1:0-228 GCF_001605985.2 Dendrobium catenatum | reverse complement strand
CTCCCTGCTAAAGAAATGAGCTTGTTCCCCCATACACAGCTTGCAAGAAGCTTTTTCCAATAGATTTAAAAAACCCGAAGATACCAACCTCCTCAATGTCACTTTAATTCCCAAATAGTTCATTTCCTATACTTCCTTGAATCTCAACAAGTTCAAGATTTTCTTTCAAGACCTCCGTCTAACAGTATTTCCAAAAATAATGCTAGATTTATCAGTATTAACAACCTT
>NW_021409877.1:0-324 GCF_001605985.2 Dendrobium catenatum | reverse complement strand
ATATGATAATTATAAGCCTTTTCTTTGAATGGTCTTTAAACCCCACTGATTAAACAATTATTTGAAGTCTGATTAAAATTGTAATCTTTTTTTAATCTACTTTCACTACACCATGTTGTTAAAGCTTCGAACATGTGTGATTCTTGAGAATGGTGGAAACTGTTCCACTACATCACCACGAACTTTTCTATCTTGTTGAAAATTGTAGATATAAAGTATTTTGTTATATAGTAATGATATATCCTCAAAAAATTATCTTGACCGGGCATGAATGTCGAGGCAAAATTGAGCCGAAAATTTCAAAAATTAAATCTAGGATCACAT
>NW_021409876.1:0-309 GCF_001605985.2 Dendrobium catenatum | reverse complement strand
TTTTATTAGGCTTCTTAGTGATAGCAAATTAGCAATAGATAAGATTACGTATGTGAGCAGGAAAAAAAATAGTTTACAAGAAAAACGCGACAAATATTTGCGTTTTAACAACTTAGTGCAACTCTTACATTTCTCAGTGGTTTGATTCTCTTTAAGAATGTCGTCAGATTCCGTTAGTTTTGGATAGGATAGTTCTTTATAATAATTAGCTTTTTGATTAATCACATATCAATTTTTAATTATATATGTATGTAATCTGCAACTTGGAGCAGGTGAAGAAGATGAAGAACAGTAAAAGAGAAGAGAAAT
>NW_021409875.1:0-213 GCF_001605985.2 Dendrobium catenatum | reverse complement strand
ACAACGAAACGAGCAAATCTCGCATAACACTGACTGACAAAAATGATTATGCGGCCTTCTAATCTAAAATTCTCTTTTCTCTATCCTATATGTTCTCTCTAATTTCCCCTAACTCCTCCTGTGTAGCCGATTGAATAAAAGAAATGGTTTTAAAAATCAAACATTGAGTGTTTTATGATATTTATAAGAAAATAATAATATACTACAAATTTA
>NW_021409874.1:0-241 GCF_001605985.2 Dendrobium catenatum | reverse complement strand
AAATAAAAAATATTATTTGATATATCATCAAAAAATTATCTTGATCAGGCATGAATCTCAAGATAAAATTGAGTTAGAAAATTCTAAAATTAAATTCAGAATCATATGAACTCTAATTTCTACAAATTTGTAGTTGAGTTGAACGTCTTAGAAAGAACAACGCAACGACACCAAATGCGACCCAATCCGAGCCCAAATGAGTCCAAATCGAGGACTCGAAGAGCATTTAGAATGTTCAAAT
>NW_021409873.1:0-258 GCF_001605985.2 Dendrobium catenatum | reverse complement strand
GTCCACTTTGATCCTCCTCATGTCTTCCATACATCTAGTAAAAAGGATTTATCATCTGTATTTCCTGCTGCGTACATTTTTTGACACAAAAAATCAACGTCTCCTATTCCCATCTGTCGTATTGCTTTCTTGAAATTCTCACGTAGATGTCTTAGGCAGTGTCGATGAGCAACATTAGGAAAGATTTCCCTGCAACCTCTAACCAAACCAGCATGCCTGTCTGATATGATACAAAGATTAGGCCTGTTCGTAACTACA
>NW_021409872.1:0-201 GCF_001605985.2 Dendrobium catenatum | reverse complement strand
ACGATAAGAAAATACTACGAGTACTAACCGCGAGTCCTGGAATCCACTGAAGGCTAACAGGTGATGCATGACCCTCTCCTAGGGTTTCTCCTCTCAAGAACTCACAAAGAGATCAAGAACAAGAAAACTGGAATTTTTATTCATACTCATCATTAACTCAAAATATAAGAGAACTAGCCTACAAATAGGCCTCATGAAAAG
>NW_021409871.1:0-290 GCF_001605985.2 Dendrobium catenatum | reverse complement strand
AACTATACAAGTTGTAAGAATATAAAACATGCAAATAACAACTTTCCTAACAAGAATAGGTACAACTATGTACTACTTCATTGGGTATTGTAGAAAATGGGATTGAAAGTTACTTCAGAAGGTGGTTGGACATTAGTTGGAAATGTAGTTGGGATAAGATTGATTGAAACATCATCGTACAACTTCATATGATTGATATTATCACATTTTAATTCAAGTTGGATAGTCATCCTCTACCTTTCAAGGTTGAATTTGAAAGTTCGTTAGGAATGTTAAGCCCTATAGAACTG
>NW_021409870.1:0-735 GCF_001605985.2 Dendrobium catenatum | reverse complement strand
TAAAGCTCTATGCATTCGCCGACTATAGACAGACCTTCGCTCGGCCACTGACAGTCATCGTACCTCCTCCCGGTCGCCGATTGTCACCGGACATCCGCCCAACCACTAACTGCTACTAGAACTTCTCGAATGTCCATCGTTGTCGAACCTCCTCCCTAGTCCCTACCATCGACCAATGCCATGTCATCTTACCACGATCATTACAAACTTCCAAGTACTCATACAAAGTTTAACCGATACTCCAAATTATAATAATTTCACCATGGACGATTTGACCTACTCAAAGTGAGTTGAAAATTCTCATCCAGATAAAGCCCTGTGATTTCTCTTCTTAAGATTTTTCATATAAATTTTTTTTTGGTTATTTTGACTATAATTTTCCGAATAAAATTTCAAACATTTTAATGATATGTCTTCAGGTTTCTACTATTTGAAGACATGAACACAAGAAAAAAAAAACATGCAACAACAAAAAACATAACAAAATCTTTTATTCAACAAATATTAAAAATTCTAAACAAGTAAAAAATTATATATACTATTAAAACATCACGCACTTTTGGATCAAATAGAAAAAATAATCAGCATTAACTTACCTCTCGCTTACCAATAATATCCAATCCATAATAATACTCAAGACAAGAAAAACTAAAAAATAATAAATTTTTGTTTGTTTTGATATGGGTGCGCCTGCCTTAGCTTTAGTGCCACGCAAAGGCGACGCCCGAAGACCCC
>NW_021409869.1:0-284 GCF_001605985.2 Dendrobium catenatum | reverse complement strand
GTCTCCATTATCAACAACAATTCAACATGCAAGCAAAGGCACAAATAAGGGTAACACACTGGCAAAGAATACAAGCTCCTACGAGCTTCTACAACCTCAAGCAGGAGATTTTTTTAGTATACTACGATCCACCTGCAGAAAGCAACGAGTAGTGCACGACAGTCTACCTGTACGAAGCAGTGAACAATTCTATCCAGAAGCTACTATGTCACGCCACCAGATCTGCAACCCTTGTATAAGCAGACAGAAGGCGTCAACAGAGTCTGAAATAAATACCCCTGCAC
>NW_021409868.1:0-1633 GCF_001605985.2 Dendrobium catenatum | reverse complement strand
AGATTGGATAGACTAGGTCTGAGTCAGTTTGTACACATTTTCCTTTTTTGAGTCTATTGTATTTGGTGTAGCTCCTGATGTCTTGTAACTTGAAAGATTTTCTATTGCTCCCTAAAGATTTCTATTTTTGGTAACATCATCTGGGACAATATTTATATCATCCTGAACGATCTGTTCAAAAGCAGAAACCCTAATTATGGCATCCTCATTAAAGCAGCCGTCATTATGCAAAACATATCATTCTGGACGATTTTGTATTGGTCAGGACGATAGGCTCAATTCAGAAAGAATCTGCTGCCATTTCTACGTAGGAAATACTTATTTTTGGACATCGGCCCGGTGGATCGGCCTGACCTATAAGGATCGGCCTGGCCGATCCAGAGCAATTTTTCCTAAATAAATCTGGCAATTAAGGAAAGTAATTAATGGTGATTTTGTCCGGGCCGATCGCAAGATCATCCAGGACGATTAGACATCGGCCAGCTTCATTTCAGGGTGATATTCAGGACTATTTTCCTTATATTTGAACTAATCGGCCAGGACGATATGTCTATCATCCTGGATGATAAAGTTGACAACTTGCATTAATGAGCTCATTTTTAGCTATTCTATTTAAGCTATGACAAGGCACTTTGTAAGTGTCTTTGGCAGCCATAGTAGTTTTGTTCTTGTGGGGGAAACTTGAAGCAAAAGCTTGAAAGGGAGTGAGGAACGGGTGAAGTCTGAGAGAGGGAGAAGATCATGTGAGGGGAGACTCAAGGGAGTGTGAAGGGGGATTCCACACGGTTGCTCCGGCAGGCTTGCATCTTAATACAATTGGATTCAAGGCTTGTCTCGAAAGAAGTTCACCAAAGAAGAAGTTCTCATTGGTGTCAAAGAACCCGGCAACTCTGCCACACCGGGGAAGGTGGAAGTGATTTTGTAAGGGTTTCTCCGCCTAGCTGTGGAGGCTAAAGGAGAGACACTTGTTTTAGTGCAATACTTGGAGGGTGCCTCCAAGGAGTGGATGTAGGTCAAGGTTTGACCGAACCACTATAAATCCGGTGTGTTCTTTTCTTATTATTGCTTCCACATTATTTAACTTCCGCACTTTGATTTCTGTGGTGATTTTGGTTTGAGTTTTATCTTTGGTTTTAATGTTATCCAATTCACCTCTCTCTTTGTTAGCCTTGGGCAAGTTCATAAGGGCTTAACATCCCTAACGAACTTTCAAGTGGTATCAGAGCACTTTCTAGTGTCATCTGAGCACTTTCAAAGATTTGACCGAACCACTATAAATCCGATGTGTTCTTTTCTTATTATTGCTTCCGCATTTAATTTCCGCATTTTGGTTTTTATTGTGGTGATATTGGTTTTGGTTTGTGTTTTGATTTAAAGATTCTTCTTTTCCAATTCACCTCTCTCTTTATTAGCCTTGGGCTAGTTCATAGGGCATAACATTCCTAACGAACTTTCAAATTACACTGATCGTACAAGATGATATTATTATCGTCCTAGATGATAATGTCGGCAACTTGCAATTAATGAGCTTTTTGAAGTTCTTCTATTTAAGAGTCATTGTTCAACATTTTGAATAATCTTTTGCTACTGTCTTGATCTGAGAAAGCCTAGAGGAGAGAGAGAGAGAGAGGAT
>NW_021409867.1:0-275 GCF_001605985.2 Dendrobium catenatum | reverse complement strand
TCTACAAATAAAAATCTTTGTGATAATTTTTCTAAATAATGAGTAGTGAATTTGAGATGAGTTTAATAGGAGATTTGAGTTACTTTCTAGGATTTAGCATTAAGCAAATTGAGGAGGGCATATTTTTTAGTTAGTCAAATATATTAAAGATATCCTCAAAAAGTATGAAATAGACAATGCTAAACTTGTTAGTACACCTATGAGTTCCTCAGTTCAGGTTGATAAGGATCATAAGGAAAAATCTGTTGATCAAAAGAAATTTAGAGGGATAATTG
>NW_021409866.1:0-225 GCF_001605985.2 Dendrobium catenatum | reverse complement strand
ATTAATCATAAAGGACAATAATAAACTTCCTAAAACAACATTCTCATTCAAAATTTCCCTCCTAATCTCCCCCCCAAGCTGCCTATGTGGACCTTACGTTTTCCGCCCCGTCTGTTTTCTCTGCCTGGAGTAACAGTGGACCGGTCCGGGTTGGACTGGTCCAGCCGGCCCCTCCTGGGCCGGCGTAACAAATGGATGCTATGCTATTTTTGTTATTGAGTAAAA
>NW_021409865.1:0-271 GCF_001605985.2 Dendrobium catenatum | reverse complement strand
TCTTGAAAAATGTACAAGTGTACAAAAATAAAAAAAATGCGCAAAGATTCGCAATGTGAAAAAGAGGCACAAAATAAGCCCAAATGAAATGATGCACAAAAATGTGCCATAAATTTGAAAAAGATGCGCAAAGCGCCATATGTGGTAGTTATTTCTTTCCAAACTCTTTTAATCTCTTAATTCAAATTGATCTTATGTACATTTATATTCCATATTGAAATTTGAAATATAAAGTTTTTATATCATCATTTTTATAATGATTTTCTCTATC
>NW_021409864.1:0-893 GCF_001605985.2 Dendrobium catenatum | reverse complement strand
TGTGCAGTTTACCAGGTTGACTTGACCCGACCCAATGACACGATAATGGCAATGGTAGCTGCATTGGCACAGCAAAGCCGACAGTTGCACGGCGACGCCGGAAGCGACAGCACAGCATCGCTAGCAGCTATGCAACAGTGGCAACGGGGAGTAGATGCAGACACACAGCAGCGGCGGAGCTGCAGCGTGAGACTCGACGACAACGTGACTTTGACTCATGAGAAGAGACGACAGCATGACCTTAACTCACTCGAAGAGACGCGAGGCTGGCAGACAGCGGGCAAAGCGGTCACTCTAAGCCGGCAGGAAACGCAGGCTGACATGTTTTCAGGTCATTTTTAGATTTCTGAGTCAACCCAAACCTGACCCAATTTTTAGAACGAGTCAGTTTGTTGAACCTGAACCCGACCCGTTTCACAAACGAGTTGACACTAACCCAAAATTTTTCGGTTGGATACGACTAGGGTTTTCGGGTCTTGTCAAATATTGACAGCCCTAGCTATATAATTTTTTTTTTCTTTCATTGTATTCTATTAATAGTTAAATTTTCATTTTAATCTAGTGTAAAAGTTATTTTTAATACTTTCTTACTAAGACTTTTTAGATCTACTTCTTTCTTTCTTAACATAGGCTTGATGTAATATTTCTACACTTCTAAACATGCCATCCAAAGGTTGATATTTTATGTGACCAACCCATCTAAAGCAACTCGCTATAATCTTATCTTCCACAGGAGCAACTTCTACTATTTTAACATTCACATTATGTCTCTAAGTATGAAGTCACTCATCCAACTAAGCGTCCTCATATAGGCAAGGGTTAACTTAATTTTATATTTCTCTTTTAATGACCAATATTATAAGCAGGGGTGGATCCACCTTAAGCTCGGGGCG
>NW_021409863.1:0-258 GCF_001605985.2 Dendrobium catenatum | reverse complement strand
CCGCTCTGATACCACTTGAAAGTTTATTAGGGATGTTAGGTCCGTTATGAACGAGCCCAATACTAACTAAGAGAGAGGTGAATTGGTATTTTAAATATCTTTAAATCAAAACTCAAAGCAAACCAAAATTCACTACAAAGAAAACACAATGCGGAAATTAAATGCATAAATAATAAAGAAAAGAACACATCAGATTTATAGTGGTTCGGTTAAACCTTAACCTACGTCCACTCCTCGGAGGCACCCTTCGAGTATTGC
>NW_021409862.1:0-346 GCF_001605985.2 Dendrobium catenatum | reverse complement strand
CAATATTGCTATTATTTTCCTGCTAAAACCCTTAATTGTTCATTTACGCAATTCTGTGTCCATGAGGCTTACGCCTCAGACCGCCTCGAGGCTTACGCCTCGCCTCACGAACTAAAACCGCCTCGAGGCTTAATTACGCAATTTTAAACCTTGCTCGGTACTTAGCGGTACATGCTCAGTACACGCTCGGTACTGAGCGGTACATGCTCAGTACGCTCGGTATTGAGCATATACAACAAACAAAATTTTAAAATTACTCTTATAATATAATTTTGTTTAGAGCAGGTCGAACCTTGCCAGGGGGAAACGCCCCCTTGGACCCCCGGCAGACTGGTATATTTTTGTA
>NW_021409861.1:0-255 GCF_001605985.2 Dendrobium catenatum | reverse complement strand
TGTTAGAAAAATAGGGGATGCCTGACACTTTTTTTTTTAAGGACAGAAAAGAATATTACAAACAAATAAAATATAGAAAATGGGAATTTTTATTAAACAAAAAAATGCACACATAAAATAGAACAAACATAAAAGAAAAGCTAAGCAACCAAAATTGTTCTCCCCCTTTTAACTTCACAAAAAAGAGGAGGGCACTAGTAGAAAATGAGCATAATAGTAAAAAAAAAAAACACAACACAACACAAAAATAAAAGT
>NW_021409860.1:0-328 GCF_001605985.2 Dendrobium catenatum | reverse complement strand
GCTAGTTAACAACTTCCAATCAAGTATGCTTGAATTTCTTAAAAACAGGCTTATAAAATATTTTTTTTTAGAAGACTGGACTTCCCCAGGTCCGACACCTTGTCCTCATAGGTCAGACTATCCGGACTCTACCCGCAGGCGGGGAAGGGTCTAAAACAAGGAAAGAAGAAGTGCAGAAATATGCATGCGACCCCGGAGTCGATCCACGGCTAATTCCCTAGTTTTGTTATCTTTCTATGTTATTTAGACTCACTAAAATTTTAGACATTTAAGGTTATGAGTAGAAAACTCTCACACCCTCACGAGTCTCACGTATCCAGGCGAAAAC
>NW_021409859.1:0-312 GCF_001605985.2 Dendrobium catenatum | reverse complement strand
TTTAAAACAACTTTTTAATACCAAAATTAAAAAAAAAAACTAAAATACTGCTTTAGAAAGCAGTAAGAAAGCTAGCTTCATTTGGGATGACTTTCTTACTGCTTATTAAAGTAATTTTATAGTAAAAAATTATAATTTTTATTAAAAATCTTCTCTAAGAAGCAATAATCTGGTTGTGAGAAGCATATTCTCACCATAAAGTTTTTTAGAAAAATAGTGATAAATCATAATTAAAATAGTAGCTAAACAGAACGGTAGAAAAAACCCTCAAAGAGATTTAATTCACAATGAAATAAGATATCGTTTATGTTC
>NW_021409858.1:0-700 GCF_001605985.2 Dendrobium catenatum | reverse complement strand
CATCACCTATGAAGGTACCAATGAAGTTAAGCAATCCAGTTTAAATATTCTCTTGCATGACTACAAACTTTTTCGTATGAAACCTCATGAATCGATTTCTGACATGTACACTAGGTTTACTCAGATTGTTACTTCATTGCATGCACTAGGAAAAGAGCTTTCAAATTATGAAAAAGTTAACAAGATTTTGAGATGCTTGCCTTCGTCTTATGATGCAAAAATTATTGCCATTACTGAATCCAAAGATTTGAACACTTATTCTATTGATAACTTACTTGGCTCACTCATTGCTTACGAGTAAGGGGTGAATCAAAGAAATCTTGATGCAGGTGAGAAGAAAAAGGAGAAAACAATATCACTGAAGGCGCATAAATCGGATTCTGAATCTTCCGGGTCTGAAAGCGATGATGTTGCCTTCATCACAAGGCACTTCAAAAACTTTCTAAGGAAGAAACAAAAGCATCATCAAAGTTGGAGGAAAGGTAAGGATCACAAATATGTTAAGGGATCTTCTGATGTTGTTTGTTTTGAATGCAGGAAACCTGGACATGTGAAAGCCGATTGCCCTACACTTCAAAATCATTCAAGCAAAGAAAAGGAAAAAGGTGAGGAGAAAGCCAAGTCAAAGAAAAACAAGAAGAAAAACCAAAGGAGCTTTTGGGCAGAATCTAGTACTGACTCCTCTGAGACTGAACCAGAG
>NW_021409857.1:0-406 GCF_001605985.2 Dendrobium catenatum | reverse complement strand
CTTATACCACTTGAAAGTGCACTGATGGCACTAAAATATTTATTTGGAATGTAAAACCCTTATGAACAAGTCCCAAGGCTAACTAGGGGGTGGTGAGTTGGATATTAAAACTTCTTTAATTAAAAACACAATCACATCCAAAACTAATATTCACCATATAAATAAAAGTGCAAAAATTAAATGTGAAATCAATAAAAAGAAAGAACACACTAGATTTATAGTGATTCGATCAAACCTTGACCTACGTCCACAGACACCCTTCGAGTATGGCACTAACCACAGTGTCTCTCCTTTAGCCCCCACAGAAAGGAAGATAAGCCCTTAGAAAATCAATTCCACCTTCCCCGATGCGGCGGAATAGCCGGGCCCTTTGATACCAAAGAGATCTTCTTCTTCCTAAAATTTC
>NW_021409856.1:0-886 GCF_001605985.2 Dendrobium catenatum | reverse complement strand
TTATAGAAGACTATATGAAGGTGATTACCACCATAAACTAATAAATGTTAAAAAAAACTTATTCTCTTTATTTACAAACTATAGTTTAACTGTTAATGAATTAACATGACAACATGCACGTGCATCCCAATTGGTTGAAGTTGGTACATCATAAAGTACATCTACAACTATAATTAAGTCACAATTTTTTCAAGTATTAAATTAAGAACTAGTTATATCTTCATTAAAGCCTAAAGGTACTTCTTTTGTTTTATAAATTTTATATCTTCACACACAGGATTTTGAGTCTTTTCAAGAGAAAATTATTATGCCTAGGAAGTTAGAGTTAGAAATTTATTTGGATGAGCTAAACCTAGATGCAAAGATTGATTTAGATATTTTGTATTTCTGAAAAGGCAACCAATATAGATTTCCTGGTATATATGCTATGGCTCATGACGTTTTGTGCATTACTATAAGTATAATGGCATCAGAAAGTTCTTTCAATAATAGCGGTAGAATACTAGATCAATATCGAAGTTCACTAAAGCATGATATTATTGAGGCACTTGTTTGTGCAAAATTATTGGTTGTATGCAGAATATGGTGTTTTATTCATCAACCTTCTTTTATTTATCTTTTTTTTATATATTTACTGGTTAAACTCAAATTCTTTTTTTTTTTTTTGCAGTAGTTCATGACATAGAACTAGATGCTATTATGGATGATATCTTTGATTTACATGTCACTCAAACTGATGTAGAACCGATTTAAAGTTCAATTATTAGATGATTCTAGTTTAACATTTTATTTGGACATTTGGTTAACATACTTTTTTCCTACCTTTTTTTAATTTGGACATTTGTTTGTTGTTTAATTTAGATATCCTATTAAGTGTTATGTGTGA
>NW_021409855.1:0-316 GCF_001605985.2 Dendrobium catenatum | reverse complement strand
TCCTCTGGAAAATTTTCGTCTAAACGAAATTAAATATTGTCCAGGATAATCTAGTCTCTGGAAAATTTTTGTCAAGAGGAAATTAAATTATCGTTCATGGCGATTGGTCCTCTAGAAAATTTTTGTCCAGACGAAATTAAGAATCGTCCGGGACGATCGGTCCTCTGTAAAAATTTCGTCCAGACGAATAAATTTTCGTCCAGACGAATAGATTTTTGTCCAAACGATTAACCGACTTAGAATGGTTTTCAGCAGTTTCTAGAACCGACCTTTGTAAATACCGTTCGTACCGGACGAACCTAGTTCGTACGGGACG
>NW_021409854.1:0-205 GCF_001605985.2 Dendrobium catenatum | reverse complement strand
ACTAAATCCGGCTACCCGTCGGATTTACTAAATCCCGTATTTAAGCTGTAAATCCGTAAATCCGGGATTTAACGCGCGCACAAAAACTGTTTGGCTGGATTTAGCGTAAATCCGACTTAAATCCCGCTGTAAATCCGATACCAAACAGCCCCTACGATTTCCTCTTCGATTTGGAGTCACGACTCCGTAACGATCTTTCTCCATT
>NW_021409853.1:0-247 GCF_001605985.2 Dendrobium catenatum | reverse complement strand
ATCAAAACTTTCTGCTTGTCATGATAACATATTGCAGTTACATGTCCTTTGTAGCTTGATATGTTTGCTAGGACAGGGTCCAGAATCTGATATATGCAAGATTTTCAAGATTAAATTCAATTTGATTTGAGTAAAGTTTGAAGGTTCGAATACAAGTTAAGCTTATAAAAATCATTTTTTGTTAGAGAAAATGGCATGTTGATTTCTCTTAAAAGAAATTTATCTCTACTTTCTTTAAATTGTAATA
>NW_021409852.1:0-1091 GCF_001605985.2 Dendrobium catenatum | reverse complement strand
CAACTGGCCCGCCACTACAGTGTTCGAGGGTCGGGTCGGGTTGACCCGGACTCGAAGCGTGTCGGATTCGAGTTCAAAATACTAAACTATTTGCAAAAATGGGTCGGATTTCGATTGATCGGAATAGTTCCAGGTTCAACCCATGCCCAACCCGTGACCAAAAAATGACACCGCTATCTATAAAATCTTTCAAAGAATACAAGTAGTATTTTCATTGCTTTATGTTTTATTTATTAATTTTCATATATAGCACTTCGAGATTACTAATGCAAATGAGACTTTGGGTTTAGTACCACATTAGATAGTTGAAAAATATATTAGTGTAGAAATATCAAGTGGTTATTTCTTATCAATATGGTTAAACTTTTGGTTAAAAAATGTGTTTAACCACTAATATATTTATCTAAAATTTAATAACCCTTTTATTCAACTTCCTCAACATTTATTCAATGATATTTGGAGGATTTATATGCATATCTTATAATTCTTATATATTTTCATATTTAATACTAAAATATTTTCATTTTAGATAAGCTAATATATATTAATGATATCTTGATTGAAAGTAAATGTAGCAAAAAAGTTGGCCGATTGAAAGAACAGATGTCCTATAAGTTTGAATTGAAGGACATGGGGGAGAAAGTCTCCTATGCAAATGTTGTAGGAAGTCTAATGTATGGAATGGTGTGCACAAGGCCTGATCTTGCTTATTTTATTAGCATTTCTAGTCGATTCATGATGAATCCAGGTAAAATACATTGGCTTGCCATAAAAAAGATGATGAGATAGAGGTTTGTCGTTTGCAAATAACAAGCATAATGGCAACATTATAACCGGATATTCTGATTCAGATTTTGAAGAATTCCTATAGACGAGGCATTAAATTTTAGGTTATTTGCTTATTGTATTTAGTAACTTGGTAGCCAGGAAGTGTTCCTTGCAACACATAGTTGCATTATCCACCATAGATATTGAGTTTGTTGCTGCCACCAAAGAAATTAAGGATGGTATTTGGGTACAAGGATTTCTTGTAGAGCTTTGATTCTCTCAAAACAAATTCACTTTGTTTTTTATAATCAAGGTGATTTATA
>NW_021409851.1:33356-36751 GCF_001605985.2 Dendrobium catenatum | reverse complement strand
GCAAAAAGTAATCCTAATTAAATTGAAGTTACTACAGAGACCTAAAAGGGAAAGGTTCGCGCACACCACATCAAGAGGTCCCTAAAGGTTTTCTAAGATTAGAAATACTCACAGTCACCGGGGGCTACGATCCGGTGGTTCCGCCCATAGCACCTCTAACCGGTTGGATAGAGGCGACTGACGTCATTAGCTCCTTGTACATTTGTTCCCTCGACCGGTACCGTTCATCACAGTTCATGCAAATAAAGAGAAAACAGGGATTAGAAACACTTTTAATAAATAATAATAAAATAATTGAAATTTACTGAAAATAAAGACATACCTTTCTTCAGACTTGAACACTAGCTTGGTTGAATGTCCTTTTGGAACCTGTTCTCTTTTTAAAAGCATACTATTTATTTTTACAACATTCTCTTCGAGGCACAGGAAGGGAGAAATACAAAAGAGAGAGAGAGAGAAGTAGAGAAAGAGAAAGAGGTATTATTTTTTTTAATAAAACTTTAAATTTTCGATGATCACCCAACTAATTCATTCTCCAACACAAACAACTCTTCATCTCCTTTTCCAAAACCCACGCACCTTTCACTTTCAAGACATACACTTTACTTCCACGTAACGTTCCCAAGGTCACTCAATTTTATCTTTTTAAAATATACACCTTTATTTTAACACAAGTATTTTTTTTTTTTTAAAAACATTTCAATTTCCACAAACATTTCTCAAAACACTTTTCTTTTCAATACAATTCTTAAAACATTTCTCCTTTAAACTCACTACACACTTTTTTTTCCACTTTTCAAAACATACAAATCACTTTTCAAATTCGAAACACTTTACTTTTCACCTTTCTAGCACAATACCTTTCCAACATACACTTCTACATTTAAAACATACAATCTCCACTTCTCACTTTTCTCAAACTTCAAGTTCCATTTTTCAAAACATACTTTTTTCACCATTCTTAAAAATTTTAAACGTACACCTTTCTTATCATTCCAAAATCATACATTTCATATATATATGATTTTAAAGCATTCAAAACCTTTCCAAACACATAGTCGTCAAAGCATTTCACTTTTCAAAACTACATACTTTATCTCCCCACACGTTTCATTATACTAAAATTCCTACATCTCACCTTTCAAAAAAAAAAATAAAACTTGTTTCATTTTTTGCTTTCAAAACAAATACCTTTTGCTTTCTAAAATCTCAAAATTTAATTCTTAAATCAAATACACTTCTCTCTTAACAACTATTTGCTATTGTAAAATAAAATAAAAGCTTATACAAGCTTTATGCCCTTCTATTGAGAAAATAAACATAATTTTGAAAATTGACAAGAAGACTAAATTCCCTTATCAAACTCATAACTCTATAAAGAACGTTGCACATTAAAATAATTCAAACTACCGATTCCTCAAACATAAAGTAATAGAAAATATCACAAGAATACAAGTGAATAAGCAATGTATCTATATATTTCTATAAACACGTTTAACTGAGTCATCTATATCTTACACTAATCCATTAAATATAAAGAGATAACAGAGGGATGAATTGGAGTAGAATTAAATGTTAAGTCAAACAAGCTTTCTCTATGAAAATAAAATCGATTATAATCGACTGAAATTTTATGAACAATATAGTCATTATTGAAGTATTTTCTCTTATATTGCAAATAAAGGGTAGAATATCATAGTATGACAAAGAAAAACACATCCGTTTATAATCTAAACAAAATTATCAATATAAAGCCATATAAGTATTTCTTTCTTGTCTAATATGAACTAAAATTTCAACCTATTTGAATCCAGAAAATCATTCAGGAGATCAAATCTCTGCATATAACAACCCATTTTCAAAGAAGAAAACTCCCTAGATCTCATCTAGAGAAAAGAATTCCTTAAAGAGAAGACAATGTGAGATTAATTGGAATAAAATCTATATATATATATATATATATATATATATATAAAGGAGATTAGTTATAAGAGAGGTAACCTAAGGTTGTTTGTCCACAAGAATAAAAGAGGCAGAGGTTTTCGTTTGGCTGAAGAAGTTTCGCTTGATGCTTCCTTGGGGTTGCGCGAACTAGAGGGAGATGGGCGGCGGAGATCCTGGGCTTCGTGCGGGCTGGGAAGGAGCGAATGTGAGGGGCTGATTTCGCGAATGAGAGAGAAGCAGAGAGCGTGGAGTGAAGGAATTCGGGAGTTGTTCTGTGTGAATGGATTGGGGGATCGTGCCAACTGCAGCGAGAGAGGGCTTCTGTGCGTGAACTGGAGGAGATGAGTGGACTGTGCTTCATGCAAATTTCAGAGAAAGGGAGAGAGTGGACCGTGAACTGCAAAGGAGTTGGGGTGGTTGTGTGAAGTAGATGGAGAGAGGGAGCAGTTCATGAATGGGAGAGGGTGAGATGAGGAGTTTTTGTGCGAACAAAGAGGGAGTGATTGGTTTTTTGTGTGTATGGGGAGGAGAGGAATTGTTATCTTTAGGAGAGATGGGCTGGATTTCTCATGTGAGAGGGAGAGAGGGATCGTATTGGTTTGGAACTTGAGAGGAGGAAGCAGTTTGCGAATTGCTCTGTGAGAGAGAGGAGCAGTTGAATTGATAGGAAGAGGGCTGATTTAAAAAAAAATAAAATTTTATTAAAGTTGAATTTAGAATATAATGGATGGGTTGATTTTAATTTGATTAGAATTAAAACAGATTTTTTTAAAAAAAAAAAAATTGGTGTTTGATTGGTGAACTGATTTGAGCTCAAAGATATAATAATTTAATCAAAAACAAATTAGATCAAATTAAATTGAGTCGATTGAGATCGACGAATTATAAATCAAGTTTGATTTGAGTTCACTTTGGAGTTGAATTGAAATTGTATTGAATTGATTTTGATTCGAATTGAATGGTAGGTTCGAGTCTGCGCTACGTCGGTGGGTATCCATCTAAGGAAAATCCTACGGGTGACGTCTACTCTAGGCTACGAAAACCTATGTGCTAGAATTGAATTCGGGGAAATTGACCAAAAAAAATGAGGTCAACAAATGGACCCCCAATAGGCATGATAAACTTGCTAAAGTTTATCGTGCGTATTGGCATTGACCGAAACGATCAACTAGATCCAGATTTGAAGTTGAAGATTTGAGTTTATGAATTGAACGAATTTTGGGTTTTGATTGAAAATATGGAGAAAAGTTGATAGGGTTTAGATTCGATTCAGTGATTTTGAAGTTGATGTTGGCATTGATGGCTTTAGTAAATAATAACTAAAAAAAAAATATTAGTATTATTTAGTAAAGTCAAGATTTGAAAAAATTGAATATGGTTTAGCACGAATAGGAATTTTGAATTTGATTTTGATATGATTGAAACCTTTTTATAAATCAAGACTAATTTCA
>NW_021409851.1:0-33159 GCF_001605985.2 Dendrobium catenatum | reverse complement strand
CACATAGGTGACCACGCTCATGTAGGTTAATAAAAAGGGGGCTAAATCAATAAAAAAAATTAATTATAGATATGCTTGCACATGTGCTTCAGCTACTAAGCCCCTAAATAAAAAGAGTGTGTCCAGTGTATTTATTTACTTTTCTGCACATTCAGATATAACTTCTCGGGAATAAATGCTTTTGATTTATTAAATTCTTAGGATAACCCTACACGAGAGTCTAGAATTTCTTTATTTCATATAAATATAATTTGTGCTAGTGTTAAGTGTTGTGAAAGTGGGGTTTTGAGTTGGGATACATAGATCCAAAGGCTGGATTCCAAAGAGAAAAGGATACCCCAAAAGGGTGTGGCCCTTTTCTATTTAGAAATCCAAATTTGGATCACTATTTTGATACCCAAAGAAGAAAGAGTGGCCATCCCCTCAAAGGATGTGCCTTCTTATCCATTTGGGTAGCATACTATGAAAAATCCAAGGAGCTTGAAGGAAAGGTGCCCGAAGTAGAACAAGATTGAAGAATTGAAGATAAAATGTATCCCACTCAAAACCACTTGCGTCTCTACTAAGTTTAGAATCTGGGTTACTGTCAGTGGTGCCCAACCACTTTACTTTATGCAAGACCCTGGTTTGTAATAAGCAATGTAATTTTTCTATGGACATTTACTAAATCATTCATTTATATTTGATGTGTTGATATGATTGCCTTTAGGATCGCCTACTTTTTTTAGTTTTTTTGCATTTGTGTGGCTCTTTTATTTTCGTCAGGATACGTGAGACTCATGAGGGTGTAAAATTTTTATACTCATAATTGTAATGTTTAAAATTTAGTGAATCTAAATAACATAGAAATATAATTAATCTAGAGAATTAGCTGGGGATCAATCCCAGGGTCGTATGCATATTTATGCACTTCTTCTTTTCTTGCTTTAGACCCTTCCCCGCCTGAGGGTAGAGTCCGGATAGTCTGACCTAGACCTATGAGGATGAAGTGGTGGACCTGGAGAAGCCCAGTCTACTAAAAAATTATTTTCTAAGCCTGTTTTTAAGTTTCATGCATATTTGATTTGAAGTTGTCGACTAGCATGCATTTCATTATAAATATATTTAAAATAGTCAAAATTTTAATTGCATTCATCCTTAGTATTTTTCACCCAACATAAGTCAAAGGGGTCAATTAGGAAAATCTCTAGATGTCGGCCCTAGCTCTCAAAAACTTTAAAGAAAATGTCTGTACCACACTTTAATAAAAGATTTAATTCATGTATTTTAAATCAATTAGGTGGTTAGCTGGCTCCCAAATCCAGGCTGGGATAAGTCTAGGTTTTGCACTGCATTAGTTAGGTTCGGACGACTGTGGTCCAGTGTCCAAATTTAGATTTAGGATCTGGGGCAGATCTTTGATTACAAGACCCCAACCTTTCGGAATATAATCCCAATTTTCTAATAAAATGCTCAACTTTAATTAAATTTCATTTCAAACTAAAATATAAAGCCTAACATTTATATTAAGTTGGGACACTTTCTGATGGTTCTGGAATCTCAAAGTATCCCCTACTTTTCTTTCCTTAATTCCATTAATAGCTGCTCAACCTTGCTTCAATCCCTTTTGAATTTACAAAAATTTACCCCTTTTATATCACTCCTACAAAATCTAATAAAATTTTGCCACTATTTTAATCGAGAGTTTTTGTAGGAGACTTTGTCTCCCTACAATGTAATTAACTACTAGGGCTTTCACTTTAGAACCACACAAGCACTTTATTTTAAAATTTGATTTTTCAAAATTTATATTAGATTTCTTTGGAAAAGATTAAAGATGATCGTTATCATCGTATTCGAAGAATTATCATCGAATGATATTTTCTCCCTTTGGGGAGATATATCTTTCATTGATAAAGCTTTGGATATGAACTTAACAATTATACATCTTGACTATTGTAGCTGGATATTTAGTTGAACCTCACTTTCACCCTTCGGAGCCATATGAAGTTCTCTTTAGAATCCAGTTACAATATTCAAGGTGAGATTCATAATTATGAATCTGAATCCTGTCCTGAAATTTTATTTTCACCTTTTGAGGTGATATACCTTTTTGATGGGATAATTTGATTTCAAAATTAGAATTTAACTTTAATTTTAAAATTCCCAAAGAAACCAAAATTTATAAAACCTGATTTTAAAATTCCACCAACAAAATTGCAATTCAACTGGCAATGATCTGGGCTATAATCATATTTTCTCTAGGAGGTCCTATTACATTTAGGGTTGTCAAATGAGATTCCTCAAATAGACACCTGATTATGATATGTATGTGGAATCTCCCATAGCCCCTATGTGGATCTCCTTCCCAAATCTTTGATTACATTTTTTTAATTCCCAAATCTTATTTGATTTAGCTTCCAATTTTGGTAGGCCTTTGCAAACTAATCAAGCTACATCATAAATTTCTCAGTCATCTGGTGCTCGTGTTTTAGTTGAATTGGATATATTAAAGAAACATCCCAATGAGATTTGAATTGGCTCGGAACTAAATGATTATTTTTAGAAAGTTGATTTCAAAATTTTACCTATTTTATATTCACATTATAAGATGCATGGATATGGTTTAAATGTGTGTTATAAGTAACACCCACATCTTTGGAAAGAAAAGGATTCTTCTAAATCATCGCATAGAAGTGAATTACCTTCAATTTAACTTGATGTTGTAACTCCAAATTCTGATGAAAATGTGGGTAATGTTCCTCAAGTACAAGATCACATTAACAAATCCTTACTTATGGATTATGCTCATATTAAGTCGAACCCTAATAAAGGTGATGATTTGAATCAAGTACATGAAGTCAATCTTTACTATATCTCTTCATTACCTGCTGTTTGTCAAAATGTGAATGATCAAAGTATTGATATTAATCTAAATAATGACTCTTTTCTATTAGTCCTCACATGGAGGTTGGGTTGTTAAATAATAATTATGTGGATGAGGAGCCTTATCAAACTATTGTGATTGTTTAGGAAATTGTCAAAACTAGTGTGGTGAAGGAGAGAGGTGGTAATGAATTAAGCAATGAAAACACTTTGGAAGATGGTGTTTTTTATAAGGAAGGAAAAATGCCTCTCTTAAGGTGGAAATCATGTATGATTAATGATAGTAAGTTTCCTTGGAATGATCAATAACATAGAAATGCTTTTACTGACATGGAGGATATGGATATGATGGCTAAATGTTTTGCTAGAGATGATAAAGATACTAGTTTTACCAAGGGTTATAGTAGGAGAGGTAGGAAGCAAAGGAATTTCGTTTTATAACCTACTATAAATACCCATTCGCATACTTTTCATTAACCAAATGTTTTTAATGTTTAATGCTATTATTTTGAATGTTAGGGGCATTGGGTGGCCATTTTCTAAATAAAGAGTTAAAAACTTATGTCATATTTATAATGTGTTGATTCTTATTTTTCTTGAGCCTTTTATTTCCTCTAATAAGTTACTTGGTAATGGTAAATTTCTAGGATTTAAATATGCTTTGTGGAAAATGGCTAATAAAATTTGGGTTTTTTGGAAAGCTCATGTTCGGATAGACCTAATTGGTAACTTTACTCAAATTATACATTGTAATATTAAAAGTTCTAATTTTTAATGTTGTGCTTCTTTTATTTATGCTGTGTATTCTCGTTATACCAAAAAGCTTTTATGGGAACAAATCACTCATTTACATAGTATTTGAAACTCAATTGGCTTGCTGGAAAGGACTTTAATACTATATCTAACCCGTCTGAACACATAGGGGGCTCTCTTCTTATCTATCAATCGATGGAGGATTTTAATAGTACGATTATGGATTGTAATTGATATTAGTTTCTCGGGTAATAATTTCACTTGGAATCATTGGCATTTATGACAAAGGTTAGATCAGGTGTTATTTAATGATTGCTGGCTTAATTCTTTGGAGTTTACAACTATTAAGCATCTTAGAAGGACCCTCTCTTATCATTCTTCCCTTCTTATTAAAATTAAAACTCGATCTACGGAGTTTCCTTCTTAATTTAGATTTCAAAAAATTTGGTTACTTCATGATTCTTTTATGACCTGGTTAAGGATAATTGGCATGCTCCTTTGCATCTGAATAACTCTATTTCTGGCATGAGAAAATTTTGGTTAAAGTTGAAAAGGCTTAAACAATTTTTAAAATGGGGAAATCATAGTGTTTTTAACAATCTTATCTTCAACATTTTAATTACGGAAGTCAATGTGCATTCTTAGGAGACTCAGTGTCAATTGGTGCCTTTTGAAGCTAATTTTTGTTTATTGAGATAGGCTAAAGATTGTCTTTATAACTTAAAAGCTCATGAGGAAAGTTTTTGGAAGAAAAAAGTGGATATTAAACTTCTGGTTGAAGGTGATAATAATACTAAATATTTTTATTCTTTGGTAAAGAGGAAATGTGCCATTAATTATATTAATAAAATTAATCGTGTTGATGACTCTATTATTGAGGATGGTGTTGATATTGCTAATTTAGCTATCTAGCATTTTCAAAATCATCTTAATAAAGCCTTCAATCCTTATATTATCCTTCTATCATCCCCAATCTTATTTCTCTTGATTATAATGTTTTCCTTTCTAAATTTCCTTCTTTTGAGGAGGTTAAAGAGATTATTTTTGGTATAAATGGTGAGTCGGTTGTAGGACCCGATGGTTTCATGATGAAGTTTTTTCAAAAAACTTTGCCTATTATTATTCATGATCTCTTTTCTGTTGTTATTGATTTCTTTGCTGATAATTCTATTCCTAAGTTTTTTACTTATACTTCTATTTTGTTTATTCCCAAGAATAATTTTGTTAGAACTTGGAAGGATTTTAGACCTATTAGTTTGTACACCTTTTTTTATAAATTGCTTTATAAAATTCTGATGAATCATTTAATGAAATTTTTTCCTAAACTTATCTCACCTTTTCAAATGGGTTTTGTTAAAGGGTGTGCTATTACTGTTAATATCCTTTTGGCTCAAGAATTTTATAAAGATCTGGATGCAAAGATTAGAGGTGGTAATACGATTTTGAAACTTGATATTGCTAAGGGTTTTGATAACATTGATTGGAATTTCCTTTATATAATTTTGAAGTTGTTTGGCTTTGGTTTAAATTTTATCAATCTCATTAAACATTGCATAGAAGTCTCTTAGTTTTATTTCATTAATTATTATATGAGCAATGCTCTTTTTTAAAGCTTCTCATGGTTTGAGACAGGGTGATCCTATTTCTCCTGCCCTCTTCATTATTGCAGCTAAGTACCTTTCTAGAGGTCCTGCAAATCTTTTCTAGAAGTATCCTAGCCTATATTTTAGAACTTTAGGTGGTTTTCCTATATCACATTTATTTTTTGCTAATGATTTTATCATTTTTGCAAATGATTTAATGAATAAGATTAATAGACTTTTGAGGTTTTTTCACAAATTTAAAATAGTGAGTGGTCTTGCTCTAAATAAACATAAGTGTTACTTTATTTCTGTAAAAAATGTCCCTAATGACTGTATTGTGGCTATTAAGAATTTAACTAGTTTTAGTCATAGTCTTTTGCCTTTGAAGTACCTTGGGGTGCCTCTTTCCAATGGAAAACTTTTCTTTTTGATGACTTAATTATGGCTGTTCAGATTAAACTTTTGTCTTGGGATTCTAATTTTCTGAGTTTTGGAGGTCGTTTAATTCTCATTAAAAGTGTTCTTTGTTCACTACCTGTTTATAGTTTTCAAATGTTACTTCCTACTTAGGCAATTTTTTACAGGATTGATAGGATTTTCAATAAGTTTTTTTTTTTTTTTGAAAGGGCTAGTAGTAATTCTAAAATTCACTGGTCCTCTTGGGTTAAATATTGTGGTGCTATGGATAAATGCTCTTTGGAGTGTAAGTCTATGAATTATTTGGCCTATTCTTTTTTCTTTCAAGTTATGGCACAACCTTAATGCTAATTTGAGCCTTTGGGCTAATTTTATGGTTGCCAAATATTATGGGGGTAAACATCCCACCACGTGCTATTTTAGCAAAGGTAACTCTAAAGTGTGGCATCATTTTTGAAAAGTTAAATGGGTTGTTGAGCCTTCTATCTTTTGGGGCCTTGGTGGTTGTAATATTTTCTTTTGGCAAGATCATTGGTTGGGGCCAATATATTAATTTTATTACTAATACATCCTCCAATTTGACTGTGAAGGTGAATTTTTATTTTATTGATAATTTTTGGGATTATAAAAAACTTTCTAGTGTTCTTCCTGATTTTATTATTCAACAAATTTTTGAGCTCCCTCTAAACACTAATTCTAATGATGTTCAGTTTTGTGCATTGATTAAAGATGGTAGCTTTAGATCAAAGGATGCTTGGCATTCCTTTAGATTTAAGCATGAGGTTTCCAAGATTTTTTATATGATTTGGCAGAAAAGTATTCCTACCATGGTTACTATTTTTGTTTGGAGAATTTTACACAAGTTGATTCCTATGGATGATAATTTGATTAAAAGAGGCTTTATCCTTCTATCTAAGTTCCATTGTTATTATCATGTGAATAAGATGCATCATGTTTTTTTAACTGGTCCTTTAGCTATCAAGACTTTGACTTATTTTGATGACATTTTATATTTAAATTATCTTAATGCTAACATTTCTATTAAAGCTTTGCTTAACTGTTGGATTATTAAGTCCAAAGGTCATATCAGAAATTTTATTCCTTCCCTTATCCTTTGGTATTTATGGTTGGATAGGAATAATTCTCGTTTAAATGTGTGGTTATGAACCACAATAGAATTATCCAAAATGTTAAAGATAAGGTTATGGCTCTGTATTCTGCTAAGTTGCTTTATGTCAAGAACTTTAAAAATTATTTTTCCACTGCAGCTGATTTAGGTATTAAGTTAGAGGTGGATAATCTTTCTAGAGATCTTAGGTTTATTTATTAGACTAAGCCCACTTTTAACGCTTATAAACTGAATATTGATGGTGCTAGCATAAAATCTATTATGGGATGTGGTGGAGTCATCAGAGATTCTGATGGTAATTTTATTTTGGGTTTTGCTTGTCCTTTACTTAATTGTGATATCAACTTTGCTACTACCTTTGCGGTTCTCCATGGCATAAGTCGTTGTTTCTCTCTTGATCTCACTAATATTGTTTTTTGAGATTGGTTTTAATTACTGCTTTTAGTATTTTAACACTGTGGATGATACGGTTTGTTCATTGACCATATTTTATATGAGGGACATTAAGAACTTATTGAGTCTTTTAAATTACTTTTTTTTGTTATTCTCAAGGAGGGAAATGCTTGTGCTTATTAGATTTCCAGGTGGGATTGTGGTTTGGATTCCATGAAAGATTTCTCAGTTTCTAACCTTCCTGTTCCTTTGAAAGGTCTTTTAAGATTGGATAAGACTAAGTTACCTTATTTTAATTTTTAATGGTGATGCGGGTGTTGTTTATCGATGGTTGTATGGATATATGTTTGTCAGCCTTTCTGTTTCTTTTTCTTGGACTGCTGGTCTTTGTTTTTCAGGTGGCTAGGACTGATGCTTGGTTTTTGGGATCAATTTGGTGTTTCCTTGACCTAGCTAGAGTTTATTGTATCCTCTTTTGGTTATTTTGGGCTTCCTATCTCTTGTCCTATTTTTGGTTTCTATTTTAGTCATTTTGATGCATGTTGGATGTTAGATTACAGGACCAGTGAATTGCCTGGTGTGGGGTTGTTGGCTTATTCCTTGGGGATCTTTGGTGCGGCCCGTTAGTATGTCTGGGTTTGGTTGGTCGCTATTAACAAAAACTCTTGTTGGTTTTATTGGGGTCTTTTGAGCTAGGTTGTTGGCGCTGTCTGGTTTCTATGGAGCCTATTTTTCCATGGTACTTTGGTTATTCTTAATAGTTGCCTAAGCTGTCAGGTGCCCTCTCGTTGGCTGGGTGATATGGTTTTGGCTGCTTATTTCTCATTTAGGTGGAAGTGGCTTAGTGATATGGTTCTTATGTCTTTGTATTTGTACCTGAGTTGGTGGATTATGTGGTGGTTTGCCCTTTCTCTTGGTTTTCCTTCTCGTTAATGGTTATTTCAATTATTATTAGTTTTTTCATCCTATTATCTATTACTATTATTTATGTTTTTGTTTTTTTTTATCTTGTTTTGCAAAAAATGCTTAGTGCAGGAGATCGTTGTGATAATCTACTAGTGGGGGAGCTAGAGCTGACTTCTATTTTTTGTTGCTTTCATTTTTTGGGGGGCTCACTCTTGTGCACCGTAGAATATACCTAAGTCATTTTGTTATTTTCCTTAGTAAGGAACTATAGCTCTTAGTTTCTTTTTATTTTCTTTTTGTAGCTCTTCCGAGCAATAGTGAGCTAGAGATCCCTTTAAAAACTCTGTACTCCTTTCTCTAATTAGCGGGTAGGCCCCTCTGTGGGTTTCCCCTAAAAAAAGGGTTATGAACTGCATGTGATGCATATATTTGTTGGGATTGATTTATGAGATTTTGATATAATGCCTAAACATGTGTGTATGTGTGTATTCATTTTGTTCATCCTTATATTACAAATATGTTTCTTATGATGCTATTCAGAAAGCAAACTCTAACATAACTCTGTTAGAGAATAAATAATAAAACTTCATTTAAGCAATAAATTTTTGTAGAGGTTACATAGTATGAAAACACAATTTTACAAAGTTATGAGCTTCAACCCTTAACTTTCTATGACAACTTTGGCATATTCATATCTTAGAAAGTAGAAATTAACACATTATTCTCACATGTAGAAATTAAGAGAAAGAAAATCCAACAAAACACCTTACCAATTCAAAATCTTTGAGAACGAAAGTATGAAATCATTACCTTCATGTTCACTCAAAAAAAAAAATCTTCCACTTTCTCTTACCTTGATGAAAGAAACTAGATAAAATATGTATTTTTCGGTTCATGATATAAACATTTTTTAATTATAGTAAGAAAATAAGATTCCAATCTCTTACTACATAGATGTTCATCTTGAGCCAAACAAAATTAAAAGGAATCTTCAAACAACGGTTCTTGATTTCAGCACTCCAAAAATAATAATCTCCATTACTTCTCTTTCTAAACAAAAAAGGGCAAGGAGATTAATTCAGATGAAGGTGGAAGAAGATAAATGAGGAGGGAGAGAAATTCAATAAGAAGAAAATATACCAATACACGAGATGAGGTCGTCTATGGTAGAGGAAATGAGGGCTTCGGATAGCGATGTTGTCCACACAATCAAGGGAAGTGACAAGAGAGGGATTTCATCTGAGGCTCTCATGTGAGAGAGAGGGATGTATCGGTTTGCAGTTTTGTGAATTGGAGAGAGCGACGGAAGAGGGGGTGACATGGGTAGGTTTTCATAATAGAGAGCTTGCAAAATCAAATGGAGACTAGTGAATGTCATTTTGAGAATGAATAGTGGAAGAGGCAAACATGGGGGATTTGGTTCAACCGGCCTAACTGACCTCTTACTTAGACATCAAGCCAACCCATTTCTTATTTCTTTTGAATTAAAATTTTTAATGGACATGAAATAATAATGTCAATTTTTTGTTTGAATTTAGACATATTTTCATTAAATCTAAATGATTAAATATAATTAATGATACATATAATAGATTTTGACACCATTGGAGAAGTAATTGACAAAAAATATTTTAAAAATGACACAAAATTAATTCAAATCAATCAATTTAATTTAATTTGTGGCAATCTAGTTTTAATTAGTGAGAGATAAATTGATTTGGCTTAATCGAAGTGATCATGGTTAAATCAAACCTTATTCACATCGATTTATCTAAATATCATGCTGGTTTGATTTGATTTAGGTAGAATTAGAAAGTCGGGTAAGTGCGATGTTAGTGGGTATCCACCTAAGGGAAGTCCTAAAAGCGGTGTCTACCTTAGGTTGCAAACACCTAGACACTAAAGATTAATTCGGGGAACTTAACCCTAAATAATGAGGTCAACCCTCATTAATGTATGTTTTTCTATCAAATCATATAATTATTCTATAAATAAGTTGTAGGTCATATCATAAATAAAGCAATAATTCTTTAGCACGTACTAATTCAATAGGTAGAATGAACAAATCTTTCATAATGGTGCAAGCGATAAAAAAAGCATGAAGATCTTTATAATTGAACTTTATATTAGACTTATAAATGGATGAGTTTGAGTTAGCTTGTAAAATAATTTAACATGTCTCAAGTGTCTCTTTCGTTATAAGCTTGTAAGTGCCATTTTAGATTGTTAATTCCATACTTGATATCACATTCAAATATTGATTAGCATTTTTTTTTACATTTACACCTTATTTTACCATCATTTGCAGGAGTCATCATCTCAAAACCCTATACAACTAAAGTTAATTATGCTCCACTTCTTATTAACTCAACCCATATCATTTTATTTATCAATTTTCCTCAATGTCCGAACTATTAAATACATCATTATCTATGATATTAGCATTATTACAAGCTACTTGTTTGTTTTGTTAACAAGGTGACTCTTAATAATAGTATAAGAATCCTCCATATAAATAAGATAGTAAACACAATTAAAAAGCAAATATGCAAACTTGTATTAGTATTCAAAGAATTATAAGGCTTGACTCTAAATCCAATCCAAATAACATAAAAAGATTTACAATCTAAATCTCATTATTTTCAATGAGGGCATATTATATCTAGAATAAACAAATTACTAAACAAATATCTTTTCCTCTCTCAAAGTCCTCCTATAATATATATGTATATATCATACAAATATAGTTATTTGTTTTGTTAATTGATAAAAATGATTTATATTAGCGAAAGCAAGCCAAGCTTTAAAAAATTTGTTCATCTCTACAAAATAAAGGCCCATTAGTCATATTTGTAGGTGTTGAGGCCAAAATGAAACCCAAGGAGTAGAAGAAACCATTCAGGGGATAAAACTATTATTGGAATGAAGGGGTTAATTTTTCTATCAAAGAGATAGACACTCGACTTTTCTAAGTTCACCTATGTCGTTGTCATGGATGAACAAAATGGAAAACTACTTGAAGTGTTGAGAATGAGCAATTGGGAGAGAAGAATAACACTAACTTCATTATCTTTAACAACTATAATCATAGCAGTGCTGTTCTATAAAGGGAAAAATGAAAAATGGCAACTTATAAATTGCACAAATCTTTACGATCACATGACAATATTTTAGGGAAATAGGGCCCTTAACAAGTAAAATTCAAGTTATTGGTCAAACATAAATTTGAATAAAAAAATAAATTGGTCAAGTTTCTTGACATTTACCTGGCCCAAAATTTAATTGAATCACCAAACCTGAAATGTTTTGTAAGTTTGTTATGTCAAGACTTTTTTTTTTATCGAAATGTTATGTCAGGACAATTAAGCTGCCGTGCCTTAGAGATGCTACTGTGAGCATAAATATCGGACCCCTACCAATTCTTTTTCTTGGCTATTTTCTATAAATAGCAACAAGCCACTTAGGAATGAATGTTGAATAAAACTTGAGGTGAAGAGAATAGAGGCAAGGGAAGAGAAGTTTGTGCAAAATTTAATGTTGGTTATATCAAAAGAATTTTAAATATATTAGTGTTTCTGAATTTTGTTAACTTTTTTTACAGGTTGTTGGAAAGGTAATGTTGAAAGAGATGATTTTGTTAGTGATTATAGACGACATGATTATTGATTATTGTTTTTGTTATAGAAATAAAAATAAAAATAACAATAATAATAAACAAAAAATTAAAAATTTAAAGAGAAATAAATAAATAAATAAAAATAGTTATTTTACATAGAAACCCTTAACAGGGGAAAACCATGGGGTCTTTCCCAGTTTAAATAAATTAACTAGCATTTATAGTATATTACAAATTAGGACCTTCAATGAGGGGAAGGCCTTGGCTCAATGTAGAAAATATACATCATATAGAGTGCATTATATGGTGGGAGTTGGAAGAATAAGTGTTGACCAGTTCATTTTGTATGCAGGGCCATAGTCAACGAGCGATGTAGGATAGAAGGACAGCAGTTAAGCAATAGTGATCAGAAAGACCATAGTTGGGTGATGGAGGTCATAAAGATCAGAGTTGGGTGTCATTGGTCTAAAAGACTATTTTCGGGTGATAGTAGTCGAAAGGGTCATAGTCATTAGGCAAAGGAGGAAGGAAATATTATAGTTGGTGAAGGTGGTCGTAGACCATAGTGGCAGGTGACGAAGTTAAAAAAGATTGTAGTCTGTGAAGTTGGTTAGAAAAATCATAATTGGTGGATGATGGGGATCAGAAAGATAATATTCAAGCGATAGTGGTCTAAAGGATTGTAGTTAGCACGCAATGGAGTTCAGAAAGATTATAGTTAGGTGGCAGATGTTAGAAGGATCATATTTGGTAGGAAATTGAGGTCAGAAAGACCATAGTGAAATAATAATGGTTTGAAGGATCGTAGTGGGTGATGGTGATTGAAAGGACAATAGTCTGTGATGTTGGTCAGATGAACTCTAGTTCAATGACAGTGGTCGAAAGGATCATAGTTAGAGGGTGATAGAGGTCAGAAGGGTAACTGCTGGGTGAATTTCATTGAAAGAAATGTAGTTAAATGATGGCAGCTGGAAGGATCATAGTTGACATGCAATAAATGTCAAAAAAACTTTAGTCGGGCGATGGGGGTTGAAAGGACCATAGTCGACGAGTGACAAAGGTTAGGAAGATCATTATTAGTTTATTTTGGTCAGAAGGACTATTATCAAAAGTACTATAGTTTAATCATGATGGTCGAAAGGACCAAAGTCGACAAGAAATGGTTTAGAGGAACATATTTAGAAGGAAACAAAAATCAGAAAGATCATTGTTGGGTGACGGTGGTTGAAACGTATTACTCGGCATATGATGGAGGTCAGAAAGATAATAGTAGAGTAATAGTGATAGAAAGGATAGTAGTCGGCAAGAGACAGAGGTCAAAAAGATCATGGGCCGGTGATGGTGGTTGGATGAACTATAGTCAGTGACGATGTTCAGAAAGACCGCAGTTGGGCAACAATCGGTAGCAGGGGTAAATTCTAGTAAAAGTCTTGCAATGATTGGTGGTCGGGTGGTAGTCAAAGAGGAGCTTTGTGGTAATGGAGATATTAGATTTCTCTTCCTTTGCTCTATTCTTTCTCCTCCCCTGCTTGGTCCCTGTTTAATGAAGAATGAGGGTCTAATTAAAATTTTTTACGAGTGTCATTACTAGCAAATATAAAGAAAATCAAGGGCATATAGGGAGTGGTACGAATGGACAGTCAATATTAATTTTATTCATTAATGACTATTTATTGAATAATTAAGTGCCTTGATGATGTAAACATTTTTTGAACTTAGCCTCATTGTATTTGGAAAATTAAGCCACTCGATTCAACTGTAAGTATGTCACATTGAATGTCATTTAGTAATCCAATTTTTGTTCTAAACCTTCTAAATGTATTTTTGCTCATTTGACTTCATTTGGCTCGGGAATTGGAGTCAAATTTGGTTTTGTGGGTTGCATATTTTAGACATTTAGTTCGACTATAAGTTTTTTTAAATCAAAATTTAGATGGCCCCGAAATTAATTTTGGAAGTATTCAATGTTAATTTGTGTCGAGATTTATGCTCGTTCAAGATAATTTTTTATGATATATTATTAATAATAATAATAATAATAATATTATATTATTATTTATTATTATTATTATTATTATATTATTATTATTATTATTATTATTATTAGTAAGTAAGAAGAGAGAAGAAGAAGAAGAGATAATAATAATAATAATAATAATAATAATGAATATAATAATAATAATAATAATATATAATAATATATTTATAGATATTAATAATTATCTCTTTTTTCTCAATAGATATATAAATAAATAACATAATGATAACCATTATATTTAAATTATTAATAGAGATAGCATTAACAAAAATATAATAATAATAAAATAATATATAATAATAAATAATAATAATAATAATAATATGGATAGAAATAAAACAAATGTAGTTATATATAGCTAAAGAATATCACATTAAAATATATAACAATCAAACTTTTTTAATTACATAATTAATGTTAGATTTCATTATCAATTAAATATTTTGTTCACCTTGTGATCTGGACTATCCAAAATTATTCATCGTGCTTCTATTTCTTTTTGAGGGGAGAGCTATAACTAGTACAAGATTTTACACCAGCATATATTGGTGGAAGAAATATACCTCTAGAGATTAACAGTATATTAACAATTGAACAACTTAAACTCGGGATCCTTAAAGTTATATATTAGGATTAGACCTTGTACAAAATGAACCTTGAATGTTAAATGGATAATAATGGTGGTCACACCTTAATTGATACGACAAATAATGAGGTTTATGAGTTCCGACTAGTCGAAGCTAGAAATTTTTTTTTCCATATATTGATTCAATAATTAAATGGATACCTTCGATCTACCATAAAGCCAAGACTTATGGAATTCTCATGTTTCAATGAAAAGCTGGAAGCATGTGGAGTGGCATTTGTGGGATAGGGTTATGTAATAATTTGGTGGTATATAATCATGCACGATCAAGCCCATGTATAGATTATTTTGTCCAGGAGATGGTAAAGGTTGAGCCGAGGTTGTCTTGCTTCTGTACCACTGAGGATATGTTGAGTTTTGGAATAGTAGAAGAGAACTTCTAGTTACCATTAGACAACAAATGGCAGATGGTAGAGAAGAATTAGTGACTTCTTTCTTATGGTACAAATTATGGGCTTTCCTTTACTTAATAAAGGCACCAATAACTCCATTGGATACTATGTATCCACAATCAATAGGGAAAAGGATAGTGGTAGGTGATTATTCATATTTTGAAATGAAGCTAAATTTAATAGTATATGAAATTTATTAATTAATACACATCAATAAGCTGGTCGATTACTTCTTGCGCAGCAAAGATATTATCAAGTCATATGTTATAGGGAAGTTAGAAAGTTCATATTCAATAAAATAAGTATATATTGACATTATTGAGCTTACAAGAGATGTGGAGAAATTAGTGTGTATAGATACCACTAGCCGACAATCACCATAACAAAAAACGGTCATCATATGTAACAGTCCACTAAAAGATCGATATATAATTCTCTAGAATTGTAAATGCATGCGGTTGATCCTCCAAGACATCCCATATAAATAAGATCAGCTAATTTTGTTAAATCTTATGGAACCATGGAAAGAGGGCCAACTACAAAATGTGGGGAAGGGAGTTCTGCTCAAGCAAGAGAAGGTGCAAGTGGGTGGAGTATTTATGACTCACAATCGGGTACCACAACTTCAATTGTGACATCTTTATATGGCCCATAACCTACATACTACTTGAATATCCCCAGTTGGATGGTTCTTTTTTGCTTCCCCACATCTCAAACTAGCAAGACTTACTTATTGAATAATTACAACTAAACATAGGTACTACGCTCAAGGAAGGGGAGGGAGAATTTTGATTAGTTAGAGAATTCTCTATTTTCGATCTGATTGTGTAGGATAATTTTGAATTATACTGGATGATCAGTTAAAAAAAAAACTAATTAGGGCATCCTAGTTGATTAAGAGAGATCAAACTACTTATACTAAATAATCCTTATCATCAAGAATGATCAATTACGAATGTGAAAAATAGCCGCCAATCACAATTTAGGCAATACTTTAATTTTGTAATTTTGAGTTAATCATACAAGATAATGTAGATTGTCCTGAACAATTCAAGACAACCCTAAACTAATCCTATGATTAGGAGAACAATTACGGTAAAACTTAATTCAATATGATCATATAGGGTGATCAGTGATGATCCTTCTGGATGAAAGAGAATGGTTATGGGATGATAAGTGATCGCCACCTATCGTACTAGATGAATACCTTAATTTTTCAACTAATCATCTAGGACGATATACCCCTATCATATTAGATTATAGAGAAGTGCATAGGATGATGATGCATCACTGAGCATCATACTAGATGAAGTTCAATAGTTTTATACTAATAATCCAGGATGATATTTGTATTATACAGGATGATCAGCTTATTTCTCTTAAACTAATCGTACATGGCAATGCAATTTGTCCTAGCTGAATTGACTATTTTGTACTAATCATAGAGGATAATCTTTCAATTATACTGGATGATCAGTAGCATATAATTGAAAAATAGGGCTTCTTTTGGAGGCTCTACTAAAGCTCTCTAATTATATTTGGAGATAATCTTTTGCTATGGAGGAGATCTGAAAGGGAGCTTAGAGAAGGAAGAGGGAGAAATAGAGAGAGAGAGAGAGAGAGAGAGAGAGAGAGAGAGAGAGAGACCCTTATAAGGTATTCAAAAAGGTTGCTCCAAGTAAGGCGTTCTTCATCTTCATCAAGTTGCTTCTCTGGTTTCTTGGTGGCTTTGGGGAGATCTTCACCTGCATTAGCACAAGAATCTTTGCCTACTATAGGAGAGAGTAAAAAGATTACCAAGTTTTCTTTCTTCACAAGGTGGGTGAAAAAGGATTTTTATGTTATCAACCTACTCCAGGAGGGAGTAAAAGGATTCATGGTTCTCTGCCTCACCGGGTTGGTGGAAATATTTTATAAGGGCTTCTCCACCTTGCTGTGGGAGGAAAAGGAGAGTCACTTTTATTTAGAGAAATACTTGGAGAGGGAGTCTCCAAGGAGTAGAAGTATGTCAAGTTGATCGAACTACTATAAATCTTAGTGTGTTCTTTCAATTTTTTTTCACATTTTAATTTAAGCATTATTCTATGATTTCATATATGGTTGAAATCTCTGATCTATGTTATTGTTAAATTAATTTTGGTTCTGCATAAATTATTTATTTTAAATTATTCCAAAAGATTTCAAAAATATTTTCTTTTTCCGTTAAGAAAATTTTTAAAAATAACCGGCATTCACCCCCCATCCCCCCCCCCCCCCCCCTTGTAGACTCAAACTAGTTCTTTAGGATTTAACAACTCCCACAAATTTTCAAGTGCTATAAGAGCGAGATTCGTAAGATTAAGTTTTAGAAAACTTTTGAATTAATATTCATGGCTAACTTTGAAAATAAAAACACCATAGAAGTATATTCATTTTCTATACCACCACTTTCCGATAATATTCCTTTTGATTTTTGAAAAACTAGCATGTCCATCTTTTTCAATCAATTGATTATCGTATATAGATGCTAGTTCATGATGGTTATTCTGCACCCTTTAGATTAGTAAATGGTGTTAAAATCGAAATCCTTTTTTTTTTTATTTTTGAAAGGACTACTGATGATAGAGATTTAGCATAACTAAATGCCAAATGTTTAAACTTTTTTTTTGTGCCTTAAAATCTAAAGATTATATGTGTGTTTCTATTTATACAATTGATAAAAAAAAATTTGGACAAACTGTGCATTACTTATAAAGGAACAAAGGATGTTAAATAATCTAGGTTGAAAATTCTTCTATATGATTTTGAACATTTCAACATGAAACCTAGCTAATATGTTTATGAAATGTATACTAGGTTTACACAGATTGTTACATCCCTATATATCTTAGGAAGAGAGCTCACATATTTTAAAAAATTTAAAAAAATTATGAGATGTTAACCTTCTTTCTTTGATGCAAAAATTACTATCATTACTAAATTTAAGGATCTAAATATTCATTTAGTTGATAACTTACTTGGATTACTCATTGCTTATGAGCAAGGATTGACTAAAGGCAGCTTGTTACAGGTGAGAAGGAAAAGGATAAAATTATAGCCTTAAAGGCTAATGATTCTAACACTGGTTCTTCTTGTTCTGAACATGATGACATTGTTTTAATAACTAGGAAATTCAAGAGCTTCTTAAGTAAAAAAGGAAAAGCGTCATCTGATATGAAATAATGGTAAGAATAATAAAAATTCTAAAGTTTGTTCTGATGTTATTTGTTTTGAATGTAGGAAGCCAGAGCATTTAAAATTTGATTTCCCAACTCTTAAAGCTTACCCAAATAAGGAGAAGTGTGAAGAAAAACTAAAGTTCTAGAAGGGCATGCAAAGAAAACAAAAGGCTTTTTAGACAAACTATGAAAGTTTGTCAAGGATGTTAAGCCCTTGTGAACTACTCCGATGCTAACCATAAGGGGAGGTGAATAGGTATTTAAAAATTTCATCAAATAAAATCACAAACAAAACCAAACAATCACCACATAAATTAAAGTGCAGAAAAAAAATACAGAAAAATAATTAGAAAAAACACAACAAATTTTATAGTGATTCGATCAACTTGACCTACATCCACTCCATGGAGCCTCTTCTCCAGGTATTGTACTAAACACAGTGTCTCTCCTTTTTCCCCCATAGTAAGGTAGAGAATCACATATAAAAACTCCTTTCCACCGACCCCTGCAAGGCAGAGAACCCAACTCCTTTTTCTTCCTCCTGAAGCAGGCAAAGAACCCAACTTCTTTTGCTTTCTCCTGAAGCATGCAGAGAAGCTCGATTAGTTGCTGAAGTAGACCTCTCTCAAACCTCCAAGGGACCCGGGATAATGACCGGAGAAGATGACTTAGATCCTGGCTTAGAGAAACCTTTGTGAAACCCCTCATAAACTCCCCCTCACAAGATCCTCTCACTATCTCTCACTCCCTAGCACTCCCTCTCCTCTTGGCTCTCTCAAATCAAGACAGCAGCAAAAGATCTCCTCTTAAGCAAACTACAGATCTTAAATATAAGAGCTTCAAATTTGCCCTAATTTGTAACTAATCATCAAAGATCATCCAGGATGATCAATCGATAGTCCTGTACGATCAATTCAAATTCAGCTCAATCAGCTAGGATGATTTGGGAGAGTCTCGATGATTAAAAGGATCCTTTATTCAGATCATCAAGGATGATAGGATATCGGCCTGTACGATTTGTTCAAGTCATCAAATATTATCCAGACCATCACTTTGGATGGATGTTTAGACGATGAAAAAGTAACTTGATTGTCTGGGCCGATTAGTATAAAACATTACATATCGTCCCGAACACCACCCTAAATGGATGTCTGGACGATGAAAAAATAACTTGATCATCCAGAATGATTTGGATCATCCCAGACGATTAGTTCAAATCAGTACATATCGTCAACAGCATCGTTCAGGTCATCAAGAAGAACTAAGGTTTGTTTAATTGATCATCCAGGACGATATGATCGAGTAATCAAACCTTAATTGCTTTCCTTAATTAGAAACTAATTTAGGCATAATTATAGTGCATTATCTTTGATGATGTCCTGAATGATATTGAAAAATAAAACATGCCTAAAGAGATCTAGCTGTTGATTCTTTTTTTATTTAAGCAAATCATTCTGGATGATGATAATATCATCCAGGACAATTTACTTAATTATGGCTGCCTTAACCAGGAAGCCCTAATTAGGGTTTCTATTCTTAACTAATCATCCAGGATAATTTGAGATCGTTCCAAACTATATGATCGAAAATAAAAAACTTTTAAACAATCAAAAATTTTCCCCAAAGTGTGTGTATGCAAGGTTACTTTGCATCAGGACCCATATTATTGCAATGGACTCAAGAAAAGGTAAAAGACACTTGACGTACATTACAAGCTGACTTAGTCCAAATCTACCCATTCTTGAGCTGGTTTGATTTGCAATTTTATCTTTTGGACCTGAAACATTAGTAGGAAAGTCAGTCAGAGAAAAATAGAAGTAACAGAAATGTTTGTTAACATCAAAATTATAATTCCTGAATCCAGATTCGCATTAGACTCTACATCAGACTCCTCTGAAATGGAAGTACAAGAGGAGGAAACAAACCTATGCTTAATGGATGATGATCCTCCTGATTATGAAGGAAGCTTAAGAAATTACATGCTAGCCTCAAAGTATATTTTTTAAATATACAGAAAAAGAAAAAAATCTTAAGAAATGATCACTCAAATATGGATAATAATCACATGGCCTTATTAGATGAATTTAACTCTTTGAATAAAAAGCATCTTGAGTTACTTTTTTTTTTTTTTGAATTTCCCAATAGTATTTTAAAAAAAAGAAATAATTACAAATTACTACATGATAGACTAACTATCACACTCCTTTAGGAAAGAAAGAAAATAAGGAGGAATCTTATTACAATCTATATCATCCCAAACAAAATCCACTAATAAAGCTAAGATAGCACAGAAATTAGCTAACTTATTACAATCCCTATGAGAAAAATGAAATAAAAAATTCCCAGAGTCCTTCATGAAAGACAAGTCTTCGACTAAGTTTTTGTCCCATTTATTACAAGCTTTATCCACAAAATTTTGTAGATAGTAGATGACATTATGATTCTCACCCTCAATAATAATCCCTTTAGCATCAAACTTCCAATCTTGAAGCACCACTTTCAATGCCTGGAATGCCAATAACCCCAAATAACTAATGTCCCAATGAATGCATTTGAACCCAAAAGCAAACATAATTCTTTCCTTATGATCTCTAAAAACTCTTGCAATTCCAGCTTCATTTGAGTTTAAAAGCGCCGCATCAATGTTGACTTTAATCCAATCGGGTGGAGGAGGGTGACAAGAAGAAAAAGATAGCTTAGAAAGCTGATTAACACCCCAGGGGTCCAAAAAATCATTACAACTTGATGAAGTAAGAGCAATGCCAATTGCAGTTGAAGCAATATAACCCACACCGAGCTCTTTACTGCATGTTTAATATTATTTATATTATTCCAAGAAAAATAAATAATGAAACAAAATAGAATATAAATAAACATATTGAATCTTGTTAGCATCTTAAATTTCCCTATACAATCTAAAAAAGAAGAAAATGTTGGTACTTTGAATCCCCACTTATTGAATAAATCTATCAGTTGAATTAGCTTCTCACATAAGACAGCAACATGTTAAATATTCTCCACTATAATACACCCTTATCTGGCAGCTATTAACCTCCAACAATCTTCTATACATAAGGAAGTCAAATGTTGTAATTGCCTTATTCAGCATTCTCCACCAAAAACATTCCACACGTGGAGAAATCTTAAGCATTTTCAGCCATTTCCACTGAATGCCTACATCATAATAAAAAATATTCACCTTATTAGCCAACGAAGCCAATGATTTACCTGAAAACCTGTACATAAGTTCCTTAGAATCATCAGCCTCTTTCTTGAATATTTTAACCTATAAAATTAACTCAAGCAGATCGGTTCCAAAGTATTTAACTAACTCACATTGATCCTATTCTCCTTCTTTAATAAAATTTTCTAGAAGAGGAATATATTCATTCATGACTATAATAAACTTAGGCCATCTTAAAATACTTCTATCAAGAAGCAACACATCTCTTAAAATATAAATAGAAGAACCTCAAGCAGTCTTCCATCTGATCAAAGGCCGAAGAGATTGAGCTCCTCTCAACAAAATTTTCCAACTGGAAGAGGAGTTCTTTTTACAATCATCATTCCAAATACTATTCCCATATTTTGTTCTTAATGTTTCATAAAGCAATGATCCATATTTACTAATGAAATTTCAAGAAAATTTTGCTCTTAATGGCCCATCAATAGAAACCACAATGTGAATCCCCCTTCCTCCTTCCTCCAAAGGTTTGCAAAGGAAATCCCAAGCCACAAAGTGTAGACTTCGAACATTTATTGGTTTGTTCCATAGAAAATCTTTGCACATCTTATCCAATCTCTTCAAAATGCTCATAGAAACTATGTTGCACTATTTTTCATGGCTTATGTTGGACTGCTTGTTGCTTCTAACTTTTCAGGAATCGAAGATCGGACGATCAAGAAGAAGCCAGTTCAGGATTGCGTTGGTTTAGGGTTGAGTCAGTCTGTACTTTTGGTTTTTACCTTTTGAGTCCACTTGTAATGGTCAAGAGACTGATGCTAAGTAACCCTACACACACACACTTGAGAGACTAAGAATTTCTATTTTTACCCACATCGGCCAGGCCGATATTTATATCGTCCTGGACGATCAGCTTAAAACAGAAAGTCTAAATAAGGATTCTTAATTAAGGCAGCCGTCATTAACATATCGGCCTGGACGATACGTGTATCGGCCAGGACGATAAGCTCAAAACAGAAAGAAGTAGCCTCCTTAGACAATTAAGGTATACTGTATTTTTAAATTATCGGACATGACGATCCCCGGATCGGCCTGGACGAAATTACCAAATTATGCCTTAATTGATCAGGAAATCAAGGGAGTAATTAAGAATGATTGATACGATCATATCGTCCTGGACGATCGCAAGATCGGCCAGGACGATCCATTCAAAATCCTTAAGTTGACTCGGACGATAAATATCGGCCAAGTCTCAAAAAACAGGGTGCGATGCTCAGGACGTTTGCCTCTGATTTAAACTGATTCGGCCAGGCTGAATCGTTGGAGATCGGCCTGAAGATCAGCCAAATTTCCAATCGTCCAGGACTGTTCCGCAGGGGCGATGCTCTGGCCCGATCTTCTGAATATTGTAACTGATCGGGCCCAGGCACGAGTGTCTATATCGGCCTGGCGATAAATCGGCTACTTGACATTAATGAGCTCCCTCTTGAGCTCTTCTATTTAAGAGATCTTGTTCAATCGTTTTTTTCAAAGACCTTTGGCTGCTGCGCTTGATCTGAGAAGACCTTGAGGAGAGAAAGAGAGAGAGGGAGAGGAAGAGGATTTGTGAGGGGGGCCTTTGTGAGGGGATTCACAAGGTTTGCTTCAAGGATCGCTCTGCTTGTTCTTCGTCTGGAGTTTCTCGTCCGTGGAAGGGTCGGTAGAGGTAGGAGTTTGCCTTTTTTGGTTTGGTTCTCTGCCAGCTTCAGGAGAAGCAAAAAGGAGGTTAGGAGTTCCGTCCTTGCCGGGGTGGCAAAAAGGAGGTTCTTGTAAGGGCCTTCTCCTGCCTAGCCGTGGGGGCTAAAGGAGAGTCACGCTTTGTAGTGCATACTTGAGGGTGCCACCAAGGAGTTGACGTAGGTTCGAGTTGACCGAACCACTATTAAATTTCTGTGTTCTTTTCTTGCTTCCGCACTTTTAAATTCCGTGTTTATTTTTTGTGGTTGGCTTTGGTTTATGCAATTTTTTATTCTTTATGAAAAAAGAAGTTTTTTAAAAATACAAAATTCACCCCCCCCCTCCCCTCTTGGTTAGCTTGGGACTAAGTTCATAGGGCTTAACATCCCTAACGAACTTTCAAACTAGTGAACGAGAAATAAAGAAAATAGGAATGGTAAGCATCACAGATTTAATCAGAAAAAGTTTCCCATGCAAAGAAAAAAACTTGTTTCACCATCCATTCATTTCAGTAGCTACTTTCTCAAGAATAAAAAGATAATCAGAAGATACCAACCTTTTCATGCAAATTTTTATACCCAAATACCTCAATTCATTGACTTCCTTGTATTTAAAAAGTTTTGAAATAGACCTTTTAGCTTGACCAATATATTTCCCAAAGACCATTGATGATTTGTTTAAATTAACTGATTATCTGGTCCAAGTGCAATAATCAGAAATAATCCTTCTTATTCTTCTCAAATACATGAATTTGGCTTCAGAAAACATTAGCAAATCATCCATAAATAAAAGGTGAGAAATTTTAGGATCCAGGGAAGCTACCTTAATGCCCAAATCCTAACCATTATGAAAAAAAACTTTTAGATAAAAGTTGGGAGCACAATATAAACAAATATGGAGATAGCGGACATCCTTGTCTAAATTCACTTTTTTCTTTAATCCACTTCGAATTATTACCATTGATAAGGATAGAGAATTTAGGATCTATAACACATTCCATCAAAAGATTTGAAAAACCAATTGGAAAACCAAAATGAGCCAACACTTGATTCAAGGAAGGCAAAGCCATACTATCATAACCTTGTTCCATTTAAATTTTCATAGCCACCAAACCTTTTTTTGTTTTAGAAAATTTGAATTTATGAAAAGTTCTTACACCAAAAGAACATGTTCAGATAAAGGCCTTCCTTTTAAAAAAGTACTTGGTTCTCTGAAATCAGATTATTGACCACTTTCATAAGTCTATTTAATAACACTTTTGCTACAATTTTATAAATAGGTAAGCATAAGTTGATAGGATAGAAATGAGAAGGATCTGTCAGGTTCATTATTTTATGAATAAGCACGACGAGTGTTTCTTTCCACTTTGAGCTCATCTTGCCGGAAGAAAAGAACTATAAAATAGCATTCCAGGTATCTTTCCTAATTAATTTCCAATAAGCTTTAATGAATGAATATGAAATTTCGTCCAAACCAGGAGAAAGATTCCTTTCTAAGCTCATAATCACACTTTCACCCCGTTAAGACACAGCTCCTCTCTCTCCATTTTTGGGAAAAGAACTTGAGAAATGTTCCTTCAATAACTTCTTGATCTTCCACAACGACCTCACCAACTTCATTCTTCACTTGTTTAATTAAATTTCCATTCCTTCTACCATTGGAAAAAGCATGAAAAATTTTTGAGTTGATGTCACCTTCTTCTAACCATTTTTCCTTCACTCTTTGTCTCCACCAAGTGTTTAAATGAGCAAGAGTCACATTTAGTTCCTATACATTAGATCTGAGTAACAAAAGAACATTTTCTGAAATAACTTCGACATTCACTTCATCGGTTTGCAGCTCAGGCGCCTTATTTTTGAGCTTCTCCTTCAACTCCATTAAACTTTGAAGTTTAGCTCTACTCCAAAAGAATAGAGCCCTTAACACCCTATGAAATTTCTTATTCATAACATCCATAGGATCACCTCCATTTAGTTTACTCCAAGATTTGTGCACAAGTGTAAAATAAGCGGGGTACGACAACCATACATCTTCAAACCTCAGGAATTTACATTTCTAAAATTCCTTATTAAAAATCATTAACACAATGGGTCAGTGATCCGAGGCAACCCCTGCCATATGCCTATTAGCTGCATGAGGAACCAATTATAAAGCTTTAGAGTTCACTAAACACCTATCTAGCCTCTCCCAAATTTGAGAATTCCATCTTTATTGTTATACCAAGTATATTTTGGGCCTATCACTCCCACATCATGATAATCAAAATCATTCATGAAGGAATTCATCTCTTGAGGAGCAAGATAGAACTTAAATTTCTTTCCCCCTATTTTATCTTCTTGAGATAAAATACAATTGAAGCCCCCCAAACCACTGAAGGGATATTCAATGAGGAATGGAATCCCAAGCACTCCCAAAGCTTTCTTCTATTATACAACTCTCTACTTCCATAAACAGTATAAATTAACCAAGACCCTTTGTTAACAATCTTTAGCTCCCCAACAACACACTAAACAGAAGTTTCTATCAAAGAAAAAATTGCTAAATATGATCTCCACAGCACCACAATTCCTCCAGACATCCCTTCCAATGGAAACAAAAAGAAATCCCATTATTTATTCATAAATTTACCAAAATCACATAAATCCATAGTAGGGATCTTTGTCTCAACAATGCCAATAAAGAAAATATCTCAATCTTTAACCACCTCCTTCAAGTATAGAGAGGCTTCCCTCTTATTAGCCCCTCTATAATTCCAAAAGGCTTCATAATAAGCCAGGTCTGTGATAAAGGCTTCAGCATCAAATTCTTATCTAACAACTTCATAATAAGCTTAAATGACAAAACTATTTTGTAGGCAAGGAGAATTAATAATGTATACATGTTTGGTCTAAACTTCATTAAATCTTATACTGCTCTTTTCTTAAAAACTATTGTTGATGAATCTTGGCTATGGCATAGGATATTGTGTCATGCAAGCATGAAAACCTTAGAAAAATCATCCAAAAAAGACTTAGTGAGAGGAATTCCCAAACTAGAGTTCACAAAAAACTATCTGTGTGATGCTTGTCAAATACGAAAACAAGTTTAATCCTCTTTCTATGGAATCAAAGTCATAAACACTAGTAAACTCTTAGAAGTCCTACACATGGATCTCTTTGGACCTGTCAGTACTGTAAGCTTAGGAGGGAAATTCCTTCGGTATGTAGTTATTGATGATTATTTGAGTCTTACTTCGGTTACATTCCTATCTTATAAAAGTGAATAACTCGAGGAATTTAGATTGTTCTCCACTTGAATTTAGAGGAGGATAGGTTATGAAATTTTGATAATTCATAATGATCATGGTGAAGAATTTAAGAATGAAAATTTTGAATCCTTCTGGAAGGAGCAAGGAATAGACCACAACTTTTTAGCTCCTAGAACCTCGCAGCATAATGGGATAGTTGAACAAAAAAATTGGACCTTAGTAGAGGCCACTAGATACATGTTTGTTGAATACTCACTTCCTAAAAACTTTTGGGTAGAAGTGATGAATACAACTTGTTAATTTTTGAATAGGATAAATAATGGATCCAACCTAAATAAGACACAATATGAAATTATGATGGGTAGGACACCCAACCTCTCTCACCTTCATGTTTTTTGATATAAAGTGTTCATTCTGAATAATGGGAAATCTCTAATAGGAAATTTTTACCCCAAGTATGATGAAGGAGTGTTCTTAGGTTACTCAAGTATTGGGAAATCCTATAGAGTTTTCAATAAAAAAAATACTCAAAGTTAAGTAGACCACTTTTGCTATATTTGATGAATCTGATAATTCTAGAGGGTCTAGGGTACAAGAAGAAGGGCAGTAGAAGTCACACAAGAATTAGAATCTAAAAATCCAGAGGAAAGGATAAAATATAAAAATACACTACCAAGAAACTAGAGATACTAATCGATTCACCATAAAGAACTGATCTTTAGAGACCCATCTGAAGGTGTTAGAACTAGGTATAGATTTAAAAAATAAGTAAACCCCTCTGCCTTTAATTCAATGACTAAATCCACCAACCTAAATCAAGCCCTATGTAATGAATTCTAGATCCTATCCATATAAAAAGAGTTAAATTAATTTATAAGGAATGATGTTTGGGACTTAGTTGAAAGACATAAAGACTAGAGTATGGTGGGAATAAAATGGGTTTTCAAAAATAAAATAAATGATTCTGTTGTAGTTGTGATTAACTAGGCACGATTTGTAGCTAAGGGATTTAACCAAATATAAGGGATTGACTTTGAAGAGATCTTTATCCCTATAGCTATATTGAAAGCCATTAGGGTGCTACAAGCCTTTTCTTATTTTAAGGGATTCATACTATACCAAATTTATATTAAGAGTGCCTTTATAAATATGGGGATAAAAGAATATGTATATATTGAACAACCCCTAGCTTTAAAAATTTAGAATTTCTTAATCATGTGTTCAAATTAAAAAAAAGGCATTATATGGGCTAAAACAAGTACCCAGGGCATGGTATAAAAGGCTAAGAACATTCCTACTAGAAAGAACCTTTGTTAAGGGGAGCGTAGACACCACTCTATTTTTGAAAAAGGTAGGAGATGAACTACTCATTGTCCAAATTTATGTTAATAATAGTTTGTTTGGATCTTCTAATGAACATCTATGTGATGAGATTTTAGAAATAATGAGTAAAGCATTTAAGATGAGTATGATGGGAGAACTGACTTACTTTTTAGGATTTAGCATAGGGTAGAAAGATGATGAAACTTTTCTTAATCAATCAAAATACATAAGGACATCCTTAAAAAATATGAAATGGAAAAAGCTAAGCCAATCAACACTCTCATAAGTTCCAGTGTTAAGTTAGATAAGGATTCAAATGGAAAATCAGTTAATCAAAAGAATTATAGAGGAATAATTATATCACTTATTAACTTGACTAGTAGCTGACTTGATATTATGTTTAGTGTTTGTCTTTGTGCTAGATTTTAAGCTGATCCAAAAGAGCCCCACTTAACTGCTATTAAGTTAATTCATAGGTATCTCTTAGGAACCCCTGACTTAAGAATATAGCATGCTAGGCATAGAACCTCCATTAAAATCATAGGATTTTCTAAATTAGATTTTGTGGGATGTCGAGTTGATAGAAAAAGTACTTTTGAAACTTATCAATTCATAGGATAGTCTTTAATCTCCTGGTCTAGTAGAAAAGAACTTATTTGCCCAATCCATTATTGAAGCTGACTATATAGCCTTAGGAAGTTATGTGGCCGAAGTCTTATGGTTAAAGTAATAAATTCTACAGTTAGTATAACCTGTAGGAACAATTTCAATCCTATATAATAAGACTAGTGCCATTTTCATTTCAAAGAACACAATCTAACACTCCAAGACCAAACACAATAACATAAGGCGCCACTTCATTAGAGACCATATTACTAAAAGAGACATATAGCTACTTGAAATTGTTGCTTTCTATTTCTAATGTTTTGATTTTATTTTATTTATATGTCTGTTTATTTTTATGTGATTCTATTTTATGTTCAGTTTTTATGGTATTTCCTTTAATGTTTATTTTTTTATAAAAAATGGAATCAGATCATTTCTCACTCGTGGTTTTGATTCTGAAATGACATTTTTTCCTTGCTTTTGGCTTTAGAAATTAGTAAGCAGTTCTTGACTTTTCTAAATCAGTTGATGAAAGAAAATTTGATGATTGTCACTTTTCCTCTAATTCTTTTAGAGCTGTATTTTTCTTTTTGAACCAAAATCTATTTAAAATTAAAAGTTGAATATTGAAATTAAGATCTATTTTTATCTTCCTACAGTAATCAATCACATATGAATGATGCTCAAAGTCATTAAATAACTTTTTTCTAGTTTTCATAATCAAGTTATTGCATCTACTATATGGATATGTTTATATTTTATGGCTTACCCTTCCTTATATTATAGATTGAGTTATTCTTCTCTTATATCTGAAAGATAGTCTCACAACTAGGAGTCTTTAAAGGTTTTAAAAAGAAGATAGCTAGTAAAAATGATAAGAGGCACAAAATGAGGTCAAATGAAAGCTATATTGAAAATCATGATTTTTTGGTTGATTATTTTGCAATATTATTCTATCAGATATTTTTCAAACACCTGAATTTTGAAAATCATGATTTTTTTGGTTGATTATTTTACAATATTATTCTATCAGATATTTTTCCTGAAACGAAGTTTAAATAAATCACTTTTCTTATCTAATTTCTTTTATGAATTAGATTTTTAATTAAAAATATTTTTTACCTCTAAGGAGTTTGAGTTATGGTTCACAAGATCTATTTTCTACCCTTTCTATATTTCAACATTATTAATTCATTTCTTATTATATTTTAATCCCCACCCATGGGAAAATTATCATTTACTAGAAGTTGATCAATTCAAAAAAAAATCTTTTATTTTGATTTATGACTAGGTTTTTGTTTGATTTTTGTGTTTTTAGTATTTTCATTCTTGTTTTGGAATCCACCTAACCATCCCATTCCATCTCTTGAAAATTTAAATTTTTACTCACAACATCATCATGTACAATCTGAATAGAAATTCCAATCACCGCTCATTACACATCCAATGGCTAATTTGAGTCAATTATTTGTTATTGTGCTATTAGATTCTCATTTCATCTTGTATGATCCACATGGAAAAAAATAGTTAGATGATTTGAATGCTGGTAGGCTGATCCATTATTACACATCATCTTGGATGATTCATGTGTTCATCCTATATAATTTGTTTAGTCAACGATCATACATGATGACTCCTCAGGATGACTACTTATGTCTAATCATCTGGTATAATATTATACCATCTTGGAGAATATGACCGACTATTTAAACTGATTATCTAGACTAATTAATTACACTTGATTATCATGGACAATCGTATTATCATCCTGGATGATTTGGCCAATCCTATATAAAGCTCCCAAATCCATAGTTTTCTTCACTCCAATTCTTCAACACTTCTCTCTTCTCCTCTAAAATTTTATCTTTTGTAATGGTTGGAGGGAAGTAGTCATGACAAGTTATTAGAAGATCTTCTTGGCATCAAATTGATCCAAGATTTACTGAGGCAGCTGATGATGATTCCTTTAGTAAATATAAGGAGGCCAGAATTACATCCTACAAAATCATTAATCAGGAGGAATTCCAGTTTCAAGTATTATTCCTATTCGCCCATACCACTCTAAATTTCATTCTTACTTTTGCTTATCCTTAATGTTCTAAACTATTCTTTGAGTTCATTGTTTGTCTATGAATCAATAAAGAATGTTCTGCCCTCTAATAATATGTCAATAGGTGGCCAGTATGAAAATTAGATAGGGATGTTTATAGCTCTTAGTTTAATAGTCCCAAGGCTAAGTCAATGAGTGGGGTGAATTTTATTTTTAAAAATCGTTTTAATGTCAAATAGCACAAACTTTAAACCAACCAGTTTTACCATCATAAAATAAAGTGCAAAAATTATATGAAAAGCAGTTAATTAATAGAACACAAAAATTTAGTGGTTCGTGGTAAACTCAACTTACGTCACTCCAAAGAGCCTTTTGGAATATTGCCTTAAACTCAGTGTCTCTCTTTTGCCTCCACCAGTCAATGCAAGAAGCCTGTACAAACCTCCTTTTCCACCAACCCAGGTGAGGCAAAGAACTAACGCCTTTTGCTTCCTCTATAAGTAGGAGTACATTAGTCAAGTTCCTGTTTGTGCTTCTCTTGAAGTAGGCATAGTAAAACCTTGATAGATGTTTGAATTATACCTCTCTAGAACCCCCAAAAATTAGGGTTGTATGATCATAAATTATGATTGACGATGGATCCTGCTTGATGCAATTTTGTGAAACCCTTCTTACCAACTCCCCCTTCACAAATCTCTCTCTCTCCTCTCTCTCTCTCTCTCTCTCTCTCTTGCTCTCTATCTCCACTTGGCTCTCTTAGGTTAGAATAATAGCAAAAGAAAATCTCTTGGGTAGAACAATAGGTCTTATATATAAGCGCTTCAAAATAGCACTTAATTGTAACAAACCGATCTTATTGTCTAGGATAATATAAATACCATCCTATATGATCAGTACAAAATAAGCTCAATCAGCTAGGATGATTTGGGATGATCAGAAGGTTTTTGTTCATATCGTTCAGGATAATAGGATATTATCTTGTACAATTAGTATAAGTCATTGAATATTATCCAGAACATCACCCTAAATGGATGTCTGGACAATGGAAAATTAACATGATATTCTAGGCCAATCTCATGATCGTCCCGAACGATTAGTTTAATTCAGTTCATATCATTTAGAGCATCGCCCTGAACAGAAGGTGGCCGATGTTTGATCATCTAGGAATAATTAAGGTTTTTGAACTAATCGTCCAGGTTGATCCTACGATCGTCCAGGATAATATGATCAAGAAATCAAACCTTCATTATTTTATTTAATTACCAGATTAATTCAGGCATAATTGCATTGCATCAACCAGGATGATGTCCTAGATGATGTCCAAAAATAAAAGCTGCCTAAATAGATCTAGCAATTAATTCTTTCTGATTTGAGCCTATCGTTCTGACTGATACAAATATTATCCAGGGTGATACGCTCAATGATGGCTACCTTAACTAGGATGCCCTAATTAGGGTTTCTATTTTTAACTGATCGTCTAGGCCGATTTATGGATTGTCCCAAACGATTTGAGAAAAAATAGAAAACTCTAAAACAGGCAAAAAAAATTCTCCCAAGTGTGTATGTGTAATGTTACTTAGCATCAAGAACCATTCCATTCATAATTGACTCAAGAAAAAATAAAAGATTACAAACTGACTCAGACCTAGTCTATCCAATCTTGAGCTAGTTCAAATTGCAGTTTGATCTTACGGACCTAAAATGTTAGTAGGGAAGGCATTCATAAAGAAACAAAAGTATTTTCTATCATCAAAATCCTATTCCCTGAAATCAGATTTGCAACACAGTAGAAATCACTAACCAAGACCTTCATGATTTTTTACATATTTCCATTACTGGTGAAAAAAGTTCATATTTTAGCTGTAAATCCTGAGTTTGATTGGACCCCTATTAACACCACCCTTAGAAGATCCAATAGTAACTTCCATGTTGCCTAATGCAGCACTTTAGTTCAAGATGCTCGCATAATCCATCATATACTTAGAAACTCTATCATTCCTAAAGCTGTTGATCAAATCAATATTACTCTTATTCTTTCTCTTGCAACTTATTTTATAGTGGCTTAGATAGAATTTAATGCAGGTGGTCTTTTAATTCACTATGTTTCTAATATGTACTGCATTAGAAATCCAGAACATAAAAGAATACTCAATCTGGTCTTAGGACATATTATAGCATTTAGCATAGAATTCAAGTACAAATTTTAATTTCCTATACCACCATATTAGTTCACAGTCTTCTACTCTGATACCTCTATCCATGTAATTCAAAGTGCTTCTTATCGCCAAACTTGCTACTGAGAAGCAGATGAACACTATAAAGGTCCATCACCTATTCTTGCACTGTTCCTATCTGCCAGCAGCCATAGCTAGATTAGCTGGTTGAGAGGTTTGACTAATGAGAGGATAGATTTGACTCCTATGTAGCTTCACAATAGCAGCAGCATGTAGAGGATATTGCTTATTTTGAAAACTGCGTAGCTCTCTTCGAAATTACTTTCAGCAACCACCACCACCACCTCCAACTGATCAGGGTTCTTCTTTTTTCTAGTTTGTCTGTGCTTTTGTTTCTATGTTTGTACTAGTATTTCTTTCTGTAATTTATTTTATGTAGTATTTTTCCTTGCTTCATCCTTCTTGTAATGTTAGAAGGGAGAGTTGTGTGTTGTTGTTTGCTTATGTTTTAGTGAAATTCACTTTATTCTAATTCTATTCTTTTTTTATGCCTCATTAAAATAAAAAATAAAAATAAAATTTCCTTAACATTAAATTTTTTTTAATAATAATGTTTATAATCATTAAAAAGGGAGAGATTAATATAAATCTGGACCCAAGTACAATAGTTTGGATGATAAAAAATAATATTGTCTCTTTACTATTGTTATCATTATATATCTGTTTTGTTTGTCCCGGTCATTAACTTTTCATGTTTACAAGACTACTTATAATGCAAATCAGCTCAATATCGGGTAGACTAGAATTGTGTCTGTTTGTAATTCAAATTTTAATATACTTTTTACTTTCTTGAGTCAAGTCATATATATGGTGGACCCCAAGCTATGTAACCTTGCACATACACACTCAGGGGAGAGAATTTTG
>NW_021409850.1:0-232 GCF_001605985.2 Dendrobium catenatum | reverse complement strand
TTATGAATTTCTAAAATTTTGTTTTAAGATGTCCGAAATTAAAATTAGTTGAGGATTCAGACTATTTATTTTTTAACTGAATGCATTTAACTTCTTTCTAATTAAGCACTTTATTTTTATAAAAAATAATTGTTCATAAATTTATTGATTTTTGAAACAGAAGAAAAATGTCTTATAATTCAATGAAAAATGTCTTATAATACAGCTAAAATAAATCTGCGTCATGAGCTAA
>NW_021409849.1:0-280 GCF_001605985.2 Dendrobium catenatum | reverse complement strand
GGTTGGCATTTTGCAAGTTGTACGATAGGCCCATAGCACTTCTTTCATCTTTGTGTATCACTCCCTTTTATTTTTTGTGAGAATCTTCTTCAACAGTTTCACCAGCGTCTTGTTAAAGGCTTCTGCCAAGCCATTTGCTCTTGGATTGTATATTGATGAATATCGCCAATCGATCTTGTGTCGATCTACAAACTTATAAGTTTTGGTGCTTTTGAATGTAGTACCGTTGTCTGAGATTATGCAGCGTGGTACACCAAATCTGTAGACAACATTGTGGGTA
>NW_021409848.1:0-261 GCF_001605985.2 Dendrobium catenatum | reverse complement strand
CGGCTAGAAGATTACATGCTTGTGTCTACATTACAATTACATATAATTAAATATGTTAAAAAACTAATTATAAAAAATAATTTAGAATCACTATTTAAATTTACCCATTGTTGCATAGCATCTTCAGATGACCAAGTACCATCTTTATGCATTCTGTTAATTTTTCATAACTGCCATCTATCCTTAATAGACTACAAAAAATTATAATAAAAAATGTAAATTTGTAAATGAATTATTTAATTATTATAATTAAATATTTAA
>NW_021409847.1:0-219 GCF_001605985.2 Dendrobium catenatum | reverse complement strand
GATAAAATATCTTTTGATGCAGGAAATATATTAAAAAATATCAAAACTAATTTAACACCATAGTGCCACAGATCCATTACCACATCACCTCCAATATTTGTTTTACAAAGAAGAGGTTTTAAGAGGTTGCTAGAGAGCTTAGAGGTGAGGCACTACCCAGGGCATGCCATAGAGCTATATCAAGTGCCACAACTCAAAATTGCCCTAGCATCATATATA
>NW_021409846.1:0-257 GCF_001605985.2 Dendrobium catenatum | reverse complement strand
CATCAAAAATGATAGTCATGGCACGCTGATAGGTGGCTCCGGCGTTCTTGAGGCCGAAGGGCATCACTTTATAACAAAACACGCATATGAGGGTGCGAAAGGCAGTGAATTTCTCATCTTCAGGGGCCATCTTAATCTGATTGTAACCAGATGAACCATCCATGAAGGATAAAATGTTATGGGATGAAGCAATATCAACAATGAGTTCAGGGATAGGAAGAGGAAAATCATCCTTAGGATATGCTTTATTCCAATCA
>NW_021409845.1:0-232 GCF_001605985.2 Dendrobium catenatum | reverse complement strand
TTAAGGTTAACATGATCGGATATTTTACCATTTTGGATTTTTTGATGTTGTTAACTCATTAACTTACAAATTTTTAAAATCAATCACATTGAAGACTATATCATGTTCATGCCTTGATTTAAAAAAAACTTTATTTCTTTGATAGTTTTCTGTAGCTTGTTTTAGTTTTTATTCTGTTTTTTTGTTTTTGTTTTCCCTCCTCCTTTTTGTGATGTCAAAAGGGGGAGTAGTC
>NW_021409844.1:0-300 GCF_001605985.2 Dendrobium catenatum | reverse complement strand
TCTGGATATATGTATGGATGGATAGATGAGAAAACCGATAGAAAGAAGAAAAAAAAGAGGCAATAAAACGATCATATGAATCCTTTCGCTACACGGATCTTGGGTTGTTATACAGAAGTCCAACGAAAAGGAGAAGTCCTTCGTCTGGTAGAAGACCGACGATGATTCGTCGACGAGCAGGAGTCTGATGACGAGTAGGAGTCCGACGTCGAGTAGAAGTCTGCTGACGAGCAGAAGTCCGACGTCGGGTAGAAGTTCAACGACTGGTAGAAGACCGACGAAAATTTGTCGACGGGCAGA
>NW_021409843.1:0-274 GCF_001605985.2 Dendrobium catenatum | reverse complement strand
GTGATTTCCATGTTGCCACTTCGTAACTCATGCAAATTTCGCTTTTTTGCTCTTGCAAGGATCCAAGCAATATTACTATCATTTCTATGTATTTCTGATGTTCCGGACACAACAACGAAGTCCGTTTTGTGAACGGGCGGTGTTCGGGTAACGCTACGCATCATTTCATTCGTAGTCCGTCAATTTTGATTACCTTCGATGGCATGAGCAATATTACAACCTTTTCTAAATGATTTAGACGTTTCGTACACGATGTGAAGTCCGTTTTACGAAC
>NW_021409842.1:0-202 GCF_001605985.2 Dendrobium catenatum | reverse complement strand
ATAACTTATTTTATTCAATCTTGAGCCTTGAATATTTGTTGGATGGTGCATGGTGTTCATGTAAAGTTAATACACATACAAACAAAAATATATTACAAATACAAGTCACAATATGATGTGAGTTGCAATATTTAATTGTAGATAGCAGAGTACACTTTATAACAAAATACATATTTTCACTTATACTTTCATAGAAATATCA
>NW_021409841.1:0-664 GCF_001605985.2 Dendrobium catenatum | reverse complement strand
CCAAAAAGAAAAAAACACTAAAAATATGCACAATGATCGAAAAAAAAAAAATTAAAAGATACATAAAGTGTATCAAAAAATCAAAAGAAGCACAAAATGCTCAAACCAATTGACAAGAGGCACAAAATAAGCCCACAAGAAAGTAAGCTTCTTGCTCTGTCGAACCTTTAAATCTTAGAATAATTCATGTGACACTTGATATTTTCAAAGACTTGATTTTGAAATTTATGATTGTAACTATTTACTTTGGTATATCATTCAATAAGATATTTTTCTGGAACCAAGTTTTGAACGGATCACTTTTTCTTTTCCAATTACTTTTTTTGAGTTAGATCTTTATTTTCAAAAGATTGTTTGTATTGTAAAAAATCTGAGCTAGGGTTAACATAATCGGTTGTTCTACCATTTTTTAGAATTCCACGATGTTAACATATTTTTTTTAACAATTTTTAATTCAATTATTTGGAAAATTTATCATATTATTACTTTGATAAAAAAACTTTGTTTTTGGTTATTTTTTTATTTTTTCATTGTTTTATATTTTATTTTTACTAGTTTTTTATGTTTTGGGGCACCTTCTGATCACCTACTTCTGATGATTAGGGTCCCTCGTACTTGTAGATTATTTTTCTTGTGATGTTTTTGGTGATGTTGTTTATTTCTA
>NW_021409840.1:0-330 GCF_001605985.2 Dendrobium catenatum | reverse complement strand
TTCCCAAAATAATTCACAGAAGCTTTAAAAACAATTCATTCTAAATCAAATAATCACTGAACTGAAATCTCAAGACAGAATATATAGCAAACCATACTTTAATTCAGATATTCATAAATAATTCAGAGAATCAAAATAAATTCATATATTCTCATAGAAATTATATAATCAGACAAAATTCAGAATATCGTACAGAAATCAAATAATCAGACATAATCAAATAACATATATAGAAGAACTAAATCAGATTCATATATAGAATTATTCAAATCACATGTCATATCACATTTCAAATCAGATGTCAAATCATATTTCAAATCACATATCCCA
>NW_021409839.1:0-209 GCF_001605985.2 Dendrobium catenatum | reverse complement strand
AGCAGTTTTCGTTTCCATCGCATGTTGTTTCACATCAATATGCCTCTTGTTTGGGTATTTATTGTTTATTGTTTGCTTTAAATAGGTGATTTTCCTAGGGTTAGCAAAAGGTCTTGTTTGCTGAAATTAGCTTGTTCCTAGGGAGATTTAGGAGAGAGAGATCCTCCTCTCAAATAGAGGATCAATTGTATCTTGCTATTTTTCTTCCA
>NW_021409838.1:0-312 GCF_001605985.2 Dendrobium catenatum | reverse complement strand
GTAACAGTTCGTAGAATATTGGTGATGTGATGCATCATAAGACATGTAGTGACCGCACGTAATAATTTCACGAATATTAGAGCCCTAAATTTTGTTCGTTCAATCAAGGGGTGTCAATTTCAAGTCACGGGTCGGGTTCGGGTCGAATCCGGAACTGACCCGGATTCAAACGGGTCAACCCTAACCCGACCCGGGTAGATAAACGGGTCGGAAATCCGAACCTGGACCCGACCCAGCAGGTTGCCTAGTTGACCCGAAACGTGTGGGAGAGCGCGGGCGAGAGGCAAGCTCGAGTGTGCGCGGCTAGCGTGG
>NW_021409837.1:0-217 GCF_001605985.2 Dendrobium catenatum | reverse complement strand
AGTCCAACCAGCATAAGAGGGTAGGTTTTAGCAATAGCATCAGTTAAAACCGATGATTTTTGCACAGGTTAAAACCGCTGCTAATACCTAGTTTTGACATCAGTTTTTAAACCGCACATAACAAGTTCTGTGAAAAATCACATTTTTTAGTAGTGCGAGTAAATATTTTATGGGAGATGTATTCTATTGTTGCTATCCTTTTATTCGGTTACAGCTC
>NW_021409836.1:0-298 GCF_001605985.2 Dendrobium catenatum | reverse complement strand
TTGTAAAGGCTTCTCCGCCTAGCTGTGGGAGCTAAAGAAGAGACACTTAGTTGGTGCAATACTCCGAGGGTGCCTCCGAGGAGTGGACGTAGGTCAAGGATTGTAAAGGCTTCTCCGCCTAGCTGTGGGAGCTAAAGAAGAGACACTTAGTTGGTGCAATACTTGGAGGGTGTCTCCGAGGAGTGGACGTAGGTCAAGGATTGACCAAACCATTATAAAACCGGTGTGATCTTTCTTTGTTTTGCTTCTACATTTTTTTTTGTACTCTGATTTCTGTGGTGACTTTGGTTTTAATTTT
>NW_021409835.1:0-1505 GCF_001605985.2 Dendrobium catenatum | reverse complement strand
ATATGTATTTATATATTTATATATTTTAAAACCCACTTTAAAATTATATACATTTAAATCCTTAAGAATTTTAGAGATCCCCTTTGAAATTTTAAGCATAGATTAAGTCTATTTCAATGGAATTAGTGGGGAATCATAGTTAATCAATGAACAATTACTTTGGTAAATGTTCATTGAATAATTCTTTAATTGATTAACTTATGTTTAGCCTTTGCATGCTTAAGGTACACACACCACCTAGCCTAGGCTCTCCTAGTTTTAAGGAATTGATTGTGTTATATTTTATGCTTATTTATGCTTGTCCAAGGGTTAGTCAAAACATTGATTCAAACCTACACAACTTAGTGATATTATTAGGGACAATAATTAAGCACATGTTTAGAAAACTTAGAAAAATTCTAGAAATTAGGATGTACATCATCTGAACTTGAAATTTGAACCATTTAAACTTAGTGACACTCTCAGCTTTAAAAAAAAGTTTCACTATTTTTTGAAGTCATTAAGCCCCTTAATCAAATTTCTTAAGATTAAAGCTTAATTAAGCCCTCAAAACTCCTAAAAATGTAATAAATCTATTTTAAACCCAAAAATTACATGTAATCCCTCTAACTGACCAGAATCAAGCCCTTAATCCATAAAAATTAAAAGCCCCTTGATTTAATAGCTAATTAAGCCTTAATTTAATTTTAAGTAAATTGATTTAAATAATTAATAATAATTAAAAATCCCAAAATTGCCCAAACACTTAGGAATCCCTCCTTAGGTCATTCCTGACCTTTGGAGGTGTTTTCAAGAAGTTGAAAACTTATTTGGAGCAAAACCACACTAAGGCTTTTAATTAAACAATTTCCAAAATTCATTAAATACCCAAATCTTCAATAATTCATAATTAATTCAAGAAAAATCCAATTGACCAAACTCACTTGCATTCAACTCATAATGATGCACACTTTTTATTAAAAATATTAAAATCCCAAAAATATGTCAAAACTAAAAAGTCAACATTTTGGTCAACCTTAGGTCAAAACTGGGTCCAAACTTCTAAAAATCATAACGTTTCATAGAAAACTCCAAATTAAATATACCACCTTTCTAACAACTCATAATAAGGTCTACTATTTATTAAAAATTTGAAATCTTTAATTTTCCCCCTAATTTTAAAAGCCAAATTTTCACCCCTTAGTCGACATATCCGGATAACCTTCAAAATTTATTAATTCCCCCAAACTCCAGAATTTTCTTAATAGGTTAATAAAATTCTCAACTAATCCATTAAAATCAGTATCCAACTCTCCTTAATATCAATCCACTCCTTTATTTCCAACCAATTTAAATAACTTAATCAACCCCGATTACTACTAGGTAACCCAGGCCTACGTGGCTATTAGCTTAGCCCCAAGGAAGGTGAAATAAACTTCACGCCCTCAATGTGAAACAAAGGTAGTAGTCAAATAACTTTTAAAATATATTTAACTAAAATTCTTAATATATTAATATTTAAACAT
>NW_021409834.1:0-335 GCF_001605985.2 Dendrobium catenatum | reverse complement strand
GGTTATACATATTATTACTCATCAAGGTGTGTAAGTAAAAGCCACTATCCTCAATGATCAATTGCACATATGATCTCATCTGCCCTCCTATTGGCCCGCTTGTGAAGAGATCAAAGGGTTGGCCCGCTTTTGTCATACGGCATAGTGTGATCGTACCATTCATATTCCTTCCCCACTGAGCAGTGTCCTTTCAGATAGTCTGATGATACATTATAAACTTTAACATGAGATTCTTAACCAATGAAAATTTATAATGATTGCTTAATTGGAATAAAAAAAAATATGGAGGAGTATGATATCAAGCTCATCTCACATATTGTAAATCATCATTGTTG
>NW_021409833.1:0-791 GCF_001605985.2 Dendrobium catenatum | reverse complement strand
CTTTCTATTTTTGAACCCTTTTTTTTGGAGAAAAGTCACAATATATTCTAATTATAACAAAAGCTCATAAATAATAGATATAATAGTAAGTAAAATACAAAAAATAAAAGTGAAAAAAAAAGTTAAAATAAAATAAGAATGAAGACACTAGAGATTTATAGTAGTTCAATCACCCTTGACTTAGATCCACTCCTCGAAGTCCTCTATTATGAGAATTGCACAAAAAATTAGTGACTATCTTTTTGCCACTATAGCAAAGGGAAGAAACCCATACAAATCACTTCCATATCCTTAGTGTAGTAGAGTAGCTCAATTCCTTTAACCTTCTAAATATAATGGAGTAGCTGAATCTCTTTCACCTCCTTAGTGCGATGAAGTGGTCAGATCCTTCCCACGAAGATACACTTCCCAAGGTTTCCCTCAAGCAAAGATACTATCTTTGGAGGAAGAGGGAGTAAGATCAGAGAGCAATTGTGTATAATATCATACTCACTCTTGTTCCACAAGACTTTTCTCCCTTAAGATTTCAAATCTCTCTCTCTCTCTCTCTCTCTCTCTCTCTCCAAAACAACTTTTCCTTTTCAAACCCTTTCTTATAGATGATATCCTTAAAAAAATGGCAAAATACCTCCTCAAAAGAATTAGGCAAAGTATTTAAAGGAGAGTTAAAAAATCCCAAAATTTTAATTATATCACTTATTATCATACTATACGATCGGGGGTTATATAATATGATTGAGGATCATACAATATGATCAGAGATCATAGAATATGATTAGTTTAATTTATGT
>NW_021409832.1:7625-11876 GCF_001605985.2 Dendrobium catenatum | reverse complement strand
CAGACGGTAAGAAAACTGAAGTTCTTCTCCCACTTGGAAAGCTGAAGGGAATTGTCCAAGTAATAAAAAATCTGTATTAAATTCGGTCTTAGTAAAAAGGAATTTAAAACTAGGAGCAGATTATTTATCACATAAAAAGAAAAGTCACAATTAAAGAAAAGATGTGAATGCTCTTCTTGTGCATTATGACAAAGGCAACAATCCGGTCTCAATTGGATTGATCTTCTAATCAACAACCTTCATTTTCTGCATAAGAGCCATCCAAGTAAAAATAAAATATCTAAGAGAATAATTCTTGTGCCAAATAAACTTATGTCAATTCACTTCCACCAAATGAGAGTAATAAGAGGTCATAAAATCCTTAAACTTAGGATTAAAAGAGCCATCCCAGGCCAAAGACGGTTGCTCCTTAATCTCCACTGAGTAAATTTCAACACAAATATAATCAGGAATCAAATCAGGGAGGACCCAAGTATTATCTTTGATGCAATCTTTAACAGTAAAACTAGAGAGCCAATTGACGGTAGGCCAAATATCCGAAAGAGCTCTCCCTTTTAACCAAGGATCCCAATATAGGAAAAAGTTAGAAGAAAAAGTAATCTGAAAAGACAATTTATTCTTAATTTTATGGGCAGTGACACAAATGTTTTTTCAGAATTTAGAAGCTTTCACCAACGGATGTTTCAAGGGAGAAAAATACTTGACTCTAAACCAAGAGCTAATTAAACAATCCTGAGTAAGCATGCGCCAGATAAAAGAACAGTGAACACAAAAATAAAGGGATTCCATGGAAGGAATACCCAATCCCCAATTCTTCTTGGGAATAACGGTTTTATCCCAAGCAATCAAGTGAATTTTCTTCCCGTTAATATTCCCATGATACAAGAATTTAGAGCAAAGCTTAGAGATAGTTTTACAAAAGGCTTTAGGTAAAATTGAACCCCTGATCTAAAAGGCTAAGGTATTAGCAATAGTAAATTTCAGAAATTGGATTCTTCCAGCCAAGGAGAGAAGACTAATCTTCCAACCATCAAGCAAAGAAGTTATCTTGCTCAAGAGCTGCTGGAAATGAGAAGAGTTCAGTCTCTCAGGAGATATAGGAATCCCTAGATAAACTAGATATGGATTCCTTTGATTAATACCCAGAACATTACAAAATTGATCTACATTATCATCATAATGAGAAAATATAATAGAACTTTTGGAAACATTAATAAACAGACCTGAGGCTTCAGCAAATTCCTTAAGGATTTTATTCAAACCTGTAGCATTTTGCAACACAGCCGATCCAAATACAATCAGGTCATCTGCATACATAAGATGGTTAAAAATCTTGCCTTAAAGAATAAAATCATCTGAATTATTATACCAATGATCCGAAGAAAGACTACTAGATAAGGCATCCATCACTAAGCAGAAGAGAAGGGGTGATAATGGACACCCTTGCCTAAGTCCAAAAGATGTATTGAAGTAACCTTCTAAACAACAATTCAAACAAACTGAAAAATGTACATATGAAATACAACCTTGAACCCATTTAATAAACAAATCAGGGAAGCCTTTTTGTTTCATTTTATTTAGCAGAAAAACCCGAGAAACCGTATCAAAGGCCTTCCTAATGTCCATCTTAGTACAAAACTTATTATTCAAAAAATTAAACTCTCTAAGCACTTCTAAAGCTAACATAATATTATATGTAGTACTTCTATTATGGATGAAACCAGCTTGACTTTCATGAATAATGTATGGAAGAATAGTTTTCATTATGTTAGCTAGAAGTTTTGCCACAATTTTATAAAAGACATTGCATAAGGAAATCGACCTAAAATCATTAATATTCGAAGCATGCGTGCCTTTGGGATAAGAGTAATTATCGTGGCTTTTACCTCTTTTGGAAGTTGACATGAAGAAAAAAAACTTAAAATAGCCTTACATAAATAGAACCCGCTGATATGCCAAGTCTTTTTATAAAATTCAAATATGAACCCATCTGGACCAGGTGAAGAGCACGAGTGTCCCTCGAAAACAACCCCCTTAATATCAGCATCAGTAAAAGGAACTGTCAAAGAACTAATCAAATGAGAAGGAATCATATTTCCCACAGGAATATTATAATTACTCTCCATAAGAAGCTTAGGAGAATTAAAAAGCTCTTTGTAATGATTTATAATAGCATCAACCATATCCACATGATTATCAAAGCACCCAGCAGGATTAGTAATTTCTTTAATAGCATTAATGTTATTCCTGACTCTGATATGTGCATAAAGAAACCCCAAATCGTTTTCCCCTTGACTAAGCCATTTTGTTTTAGCTCTTTGGGAAAGCCAAAAAGTCCAAGCATTGTTCATAGTATTAAATTTTTTTACAAATTTGCTTGTAATAGATATTTAAATCCCTGTTCAGAGGATCATTGTGCAACTCAGCCATGCAGCTTTGCTGCTTCTCCTTTAAATCTAGAATAGAGTTATAAATGTAGCTCGAAGAAGACTAGTTTTTACCCTTTAAAGATTTTTTCAGAGCTTGCAAAGATTTATAAAAACTGGCAATAAGACTGTTATTAATAGGTCTATCAAAAGCAATGATAACCTCCTCCCAAAACCCCTCCATATTAGTCCAGAAATTTTTAAACAAGAATATAGAAGTAGGCTTGTTCCTCTGGGAAGTAAACATAATAAGCGGGGAATGATCAGAACAAAAAATTGGTAAAACTTTATAAAAAGCAAAGGGAAAAGAATCTAGCATTGTGGAATTAGCAAGCATTATGTCCAATTTAATATATATGGGGAAGTCCAACCTTTGATTATACCAAGTGTAGAAAAGTTCTACAGAGGCTAAATCAAGCACCCCACAATCAAAAATAATTTTATTCAATTCCACCAATTGGCTAGAGTTAGCAGAAGTGCCACCGACCTTCTCATTATCGGATCTATAACAGTTGAAGTCACCCATGATGACACAAGCAAGAGAGGGGTCATGAACAAGACTTCTCAACTGATCCCATAAAATTTTCCTATTCACTACATTATTAGCCGCGTAAATAACAGAGATTGAAATGGGAGGTTGAGACCCCGCCGTCACCGTACCATGAATGAGTTGAGAAGAAATGAAAATGGGAGAAAAGGAGAATAAGAGAGGATTCCACTTGATCCAAATCCTACCCGGATTGGAACAATCGAAATTGTTACAACTTCTCTCATTATCAAAAACCAAATGAGAGTTGAAATACCAAGGGTCAGAGAGGGCCTCATTATTGACTTTAGTTTCTAAAATACAAATCATACTCAGATTATTAGAACTCACTAGCTCCCTACAAGCTATCACCTTGTTAGGGTTATTGAACCCCCTAACATTCCAACAAGTAATAAAAGGATAAGACATTAGTTTTTGGAAGTTTTCGCCTTCCTGGCAGATTTGGTCCTAGTATTCATAGTAATAGGAGAAGATTGGGCTTTTCCAATAGATGAATTTGGAGAGGGAGGAATATTCATCTGTGTTATATTATCATTAGAATTTTCTTCAATGTCATTCTCCTCCATGTCAAGGTCTGGAGGATCATCCTCTTGTAAAGCAACAAATTAATTAGACAGCCTAATAGTGGGTGGGGGAATCGCCGGAGGAAGAGAAGAATGGATTGAAGATGAAGCTTCCTCTGTAGGAAAGTTAAGATTAGGAATAATTGCGTCTTTAGCCACACAATTATTAGTGACCATAAAAGAATTTTCCTTTACAACAGACGAAACTATATTAGGCAAGATATTAAAGGCAGATTTATTATTTTCCAAATTTGTCCGCTGAGGAAAGGGGAGTTTAGCGGGATCTGGATTTTGAATTCTAGGTTTCCGGCTAGCACTTCTTCCTCTATCCCTAGGTTTAGGTGGAGGGTAAACAATAGGCATGGGATTAGGGTTAGGTTTGCAAAGGGAATAAGGATGCACCAGGGATCCACATCCTTCACAGTGAGTGGATTTCCAATCATAAATAACTTTGAGTTGAATATCTTTGCTTTCTATGTTTATCGGAATTTTATCCGGTAAAGTAGACTCTTTAGAGATAAGAACGCAAACCCTAGCAAAAGTTAATCTCGCTCTTTTCGCTGTTAGAGAATCAACAGAAATAGGAATACCAATGAAAATCGCAATTTTAGATCGTCCAGGCCGATCGGCACTGTAGAAAATATCGGCCTGAGAATAGTTCTGGGAACCGTCCAGGACGATTTTTCTGGTCTGATCGTCCCGGGACGATCTGGCG
>NW_021409832.1:0-7560 GCF_001605985.2 Dendrobium catenatum | reverse complement strand
TGTACATGACTTTTGAGATATGAATCGACTGGGAATTGCTGTTTTAAATTTTATAGATGTTTGATAGCTTGCTTAATTGAAGGTTTTAGATAACTCTGGTAAATTGTTTGAGTAATTGATCGACATTCTTTCCAAGTTTGATCTTGGGGCATCACATAACCGAATAGCAAAAGCGACTAAAGAGAGAGTCCCTCAGAGAGATCATCTTCTTTAAAAGTGAGTTTCTGACTTGGGCGAACAAAAGAAACTGGAAAATCTTCACGAGTAGATGCAGGGTTAGCAAGATTCTTCACGAAGGATGCATCATTAGAATCGGCTGGGACCGGCCCCAGAATAAAAGTATTCTGAAGTAGAGGGAAATCGCTGATTTCCATCTGGGAGAGGAATTAACCTCTCCCGGACGGAAAGGAGAGCCTGAGCGTCGACGAGATTTTTTAGAGAAACCATAAAAAACTTCACCGCTGCCGCTCTCAGAACCACACTTTGATATCAAATTTCTTTCACATTATGAGGCATTGGAAACACCGCACCAAGTGAACCATATAATCAATAATAAAAAGCTGGTTGTAATCAAAGGAGAGATTATAACGTGCGGTGATCGGATCATCTGGAGGTGAATCCGGACACACCACATCACCCGGATGCATCGGGCCCCAGGTAACGTGGCGTGCCCAAATTCACCTCTGAACGAATCCGGATGCCGCACGTAAATTTTTTTTGTAATCAGGAAAGATTATTACGTGTAGTGACTGGACCGTCCGGAAGCGAATCAAGATGCACCATGTCACCCGGATGCACCGGTCCAGTGTGACGTGGGGCTTCCGAATTCGCCTCAGAACGAATCCGGACGCCGCACATAATAATTTTTTTGTCATCATGAGAGATTATTACATAAGGTGACTGAACCGTCCGAAGGCGAATCCAAACGCACCACGTCACATAGATGTATCGGGCCCCGGGTGATATGGCGCGTCTGGATCGCCTCTGAACGAATCCAGATGTCGCATGTAATAATTTCCATCATCATGAGAGATTATTACGTGCGGTGACCTGACCGTCTGGAGGCAAATCCGGACACACCACGTCACCAAGATGCACCTGGCCCCGGGTGATGTGGCGCGTATGAATTCGCCTTTGAACAAATCTGGACACCGCACAAAATAATTTTTTGTCATCAGAGAGGCAGTTTCATCTATGATGATTGCAGTTATTCATCAAGTACATGTTAACGGGAGAGGGATATCGAGCCCTCACTTGCATCGAAAACATAACAACCCAATCATCTTCCAGCTTAGTTGAGGTCAGATCCATACAATCCAACATACATATATAAGGACTATAGTTTTAAGTTCTGCTCAAAGATCAAAGATTGCTAAAAATTCAAATAAAGTTTTGGCTCAATGAAAGTCAACGAGCGGAAAAACAAGTCAAATCGAACTTGAGTCAAAATTAAATTGAGCACAAATTGACTCAGATCGACCTAGATCGAGACAAAATGGAAATGTATCAACATTTATATTTGTATATAAAACAACAAGGGGAGAAGAAAATAGTAGAGAAGTTGATGCAGTGCCACACACGAGCCAACCCACCTTACCTAGTCTAGCTTTGCACCACCCATTTATGTTTTAATCTCCACTACTTTAGCTAGATTTTACTCCTTTTAGCTAAGCCAATAATTATCACCTAAATAGTGCACGTGATAAATATAGATACAAAGAAATAGAGACATTTACTTATACACAGATGCAAGTTTAGAGAAGATAGAAGAAAATGGAACTACTTGAATTTTAAGGCCGAATGGACCTAGATGAATTCTTTAATTTGATACATACTATTGAGAGGATTCTTATGTTCAAAGAAGTGTCGGCTAACCAAATTGTCAAATTAGTAGCCATCAAATTTAAAGAAAATGCATCTTTGTGGTGGAAGAACTTGAAGCGAATTTGTAACTGGGAGGGACGAAACAAGATCGTTACGTGGGCCAAGATGAAGAGATAGCTACAACATAAATATGTTCCAGATCAATATCGGTAAGACCTGTTCTTGAAGAACTATAGCCAGATTATTGGGCAGACTACAACCTGTCATTGCTCATGTAGTTCAATTACAGCCTTACTAGTCGCTGCAAGATATCATTAATTTATCCATTAAGGTGGAGAGAAAACAAACTTCCACCAGGTTGGCTAGTAAAGAAGTTGATGAAGACCGTTTCCCATTGTCATCCAAAAAAGTTAGACCATCTAAAAGTAGTCATCGGATGCCCGAAGAAACTGGCATATGCCCAGGTCCCTGGAGCATGACGTCGAACCAATATCCTCCAAGAAAATGTTTTAAGTGCCAAGGAATTGGACACATAGCCTCCAACTGCCCAAACAGGAGAGTAATCACTTATATCAAGGAGCCTGAATCAGGGGAGCAACCCGAATATGAGCAGAAAGATAATGAAGATTTTGTGGACACCCTTTTTCAAGAGAATTGCGATAATCCACTGGTTTTATGGCAATTCCTTAATACCCATAAAGATGAATCATGACTGCGTCATAGCATTTTTAGAACTCGTTGCACCATGAAAGATCGACTTTGTGAAGTTATTATAGATAGTGGGAGTTGTGAAAATATAGTGGCAGAAGACATGGTAGAAAAGCTCAGCTTGGTCACAATCAATCATATGAAACCTTACCAACTATATTGGATTAAAAAAAAATAATGAAGTTCGAGTGACTAAGCAGTGTCTGGTGTAATTTTCAATTGGGATGTTTCAAGAACAATTAATGTGCGACGTAGTACCGATGGATGCTTGTCATTTACTATTTGGTCGCCCTTGACAGTCGAGGCGGAACCAGCCTTATTTCTTAGGGGGGGCAAACTTTTAAAAAAATAATATATAAAAAAATTCAAACAAAAAATAGCATCTTTATGTATGTTATATTCTAATCAATCAGGATATTCCTCAAACCATTTTGGATTAAATCTACGTGCAATATTCCCAAATAATGTTTGAGGTAATGGATGACTTTTCGATTGATGGGGTACCTTCAACATATATGCTCTCCGAATTTTATCTCTTTCATTAACATCGTAACACCAAAAGGTCAAATTCCAGGATCGGTTGGGACATTATTAACATCTGCTTCCAAATGATCTTTCCTTTTTTTAAATAAGGTTCCATTTGATATATACTAAAAAAAAATCGTATTCCATTTTTAAACACAACTTTACTGGAACAAAAAATGTGAAATTTTAAGAAATATCTACCTTGTTTTATTTGCAGGATAAGGTTTTCCACTTTGTTTATAAATTTTATTTGCTTTCTAGTTGAAATATCTACCTTCTCTTATTTTTTCTGTTCTGAATCATTCACCATTTGCATCTAGAAAGGTTTTCCACTTTGTTTATCAACTTTAATTATTTTCTAGATTACCCTATGTGCTCTTGCGGAATTTCCTGAACAAAGCATGATCTCATTTTTAGGTTAAGTTCCATTTTCTTCGTAACTAGAACTAGTAAGTTTTAGTTGTAAAAAAATTTAAACACTACAGTACAACTTGAAGAAACCGGATAAAAAACACGGCACCTCCAGGCAAAACAGCACCATCCTTAAAGAAAAATATGTCAAATACCAAACAAATTTGGGAAATTTCTACAGAGTAAACAATCCACTTAATATAATCTAACAGAAGACAGCAAAACTCACATACCAGAATCAACTAAAAATGAATAAGAAATCACAGCCAGTATAAGAAAAGTAAAATAAATAAAAATAGAAACCTTGGATATTGTCCCTGGAAGAAAGACACCGAACAAAAAAAGCACAAAAAATAATCGATATGCGGACTGTCTACCTGCGGAATATCGGCCGCGGACGACCCAAGCACCATAAGAATGCGAAGGAATATTTTCGCCACCGATGCCAGCGGGCGCCGTCGGAAGAGATCTACTGCGTGGCGATGCTCGGTCCTTCAACGTGCTAAAAGAGCTGTTAGCGCAAAAAGGTTGATAGCTTTTCTTGATACTGTGGTATTGTAAACAGGGAAAAGAGGGTAAGAAGCGTGTAAAAGGAAAGCATTATTTTCTATATTCCATCTCACGAGTATGGCCGTACAATTAAATAGCCAAGTGTAAAGGGCAGTGGCCTAAGTAAACAAGATGCCATGTGTTAAGGTCAAAATGATAGTATTAGGCTTTATGGGGGGGCGGGGGGGACAAGTTACGTAATTAGCCCTACCAGTTAAATTTAAAAAAAAAATTGGGGGGGGGCAATTGCCCCCCCTGCACCTTACTTGGTTCCGCCTCTGTTGACAGTATGATCACAATACCATCCACAAAAGAGCTACTAACACCTATTCGTTCATTCATCAAGGGAAAAGAATCACATAGGTTCCTGTGAAGACATGGGAAAAGAATTTTAAAACATTACAACCACCAGGTTGTTAACGTGTTTTGTTTTCTTGACTGAATTGCGAGAGCCTCAAGGAATGGTATTAATTGTTCTTGAATCTAATGCTGAACATTATCAAATTCTTGATGAGGTTATACCTTTGCTACAAGAATATGCTAATGTTTTGACCACCTGAATTGTCACCCGGATTGCCACTAATGCGTGATATATAGCATCATATTGACTTAGTCCATGGGTCAGTTTTGCCAAAAAAACCTACTTACAGACTACGTCTTGAAGAACAACTGGAGCTTCAAAAGCAAATTGAAAAACTTATGTCTAAAGGCTTTGTGAGGGCAAGCGTCAGTCCGTGTGCCATTCCTGCCCTCCTAGTTCCAAAAATGATGACTCCTATAGAATGTGCATTGACAATAGATCAATCAACAAAATTTTTGTAAAATACAGGTTCCCCATCCCACGTATTGATGATTTATTTGATCAATTTCACGGGGCATCTATTTTTGACTTTTTTTTCTAAATTGGATTCACGTAGTCGATATCATCAGATTTGCCTATGTCCGGGAGATGAATGGAAGACAGTTTTCAAGACACAGGACATACTATATGAGTGGTCGGTTATGCCATTTGGACTATCAAACATCCCAAGCACGTTTATGAGGCTTATGAGCCAAGTCATACAACCATTTTTATGTAAATTTGTCATCATTTACTTCGATGATATCCTAATATATAGAAATACTGTTGAAGAACATATCCAGCACTTGCACCAAGTTTTAAGCACCCTCCGAGCACAATAGCTATTCGCCAATCCAACTCAATGCCAATATCTAACAACTAAAGTAAATTTCATGGGATTCATTATTTCTGCAGCTGGAATATAAGCCGATCTGTACAAAATAGAAGCCATTTGTCAATGGCCCGTGCCCCATTATTCATAAACATAAGACAATTTCACGGTCTTGCGTCTTATTATCCAAGATTCATTAAGGACTTCAGCTCAGTAGCAATGCCGCCCACATAAATTTTAAAATCTCCCCAGTTCTCTTGGAATGAAGCTACTCAAGCTAGTTTTGATCAACTCAAACAACGGATTGCTAGTGCAACAGTATTGGCCCTACCTAATTTTCAACAATTTTTCAAATTGAATGTGATGCATCAAACGTGGGAATAGGAGCTGTGTTGAGTCAGGCTGATCACCCTGTAACATTTTTCTGTGAAAAACTTCATAATGCTCGGTGCAAATATTCAACTTATGATAAAGAATTTTACGCCATTGTTCGTGCCCTGCACCATTGGGAGCACTATTTTTGCTTTCGAATGAATTTGTGTTATATTCTGACCATAAGGTTCTATGTTTTCTTTATTCATAAAAAAAATTAACAGGACACCATGCAGCTTGGGTCGAATACCTTGCTGCCTTTCATTATGTTCTCCACCACCAATCGGTCAAGAATAATCAAGTTGCTGATGCACTTAGTTAAAGGCATATGCTTCTCCAAACTATGCAAAGCCAAGTAGTTGGCTTTGAAATACTACGGAATCTTATTAATCGGATCCTAACTTTAAGAAAATTGGCAGCAATGCAAATAGGGCTCGTTCCGCTTGTATCGCATAGAAAAGTGACATCCGTTTTTTAGGAAACAGATTATGCATTCCTCAAGGGTCTATTCTTTTGAGCATCTTAGATGAATGTCACACGGGTGGCATAGTAGGGCACTTTGGGTGAGACAAGACTCTTATCCTAATCAAAGAACATTTCTTTTGGCCAAGACTCGGTAAGGATGTAGCAAAATATATTAAGCAATGCAAGGTCTGTAAATTGGCGAAGATGTAGGATCAATGAACATGCTTATACACACCACTTCCGGTACCAGAAACCCAGTAGATAGATATTAGCATTGATTTCATACTTGGCCTCCCACGTATGCAGCAAAACAAAAACTCCATAATGGTCGTAGTTGATCACTTCTCGAAGATGGCACATTTTGTGCCTTGTAGCAAGACCTTAGATTACACTCATGTGGCTGATCTATATTTCAAAGAAATCATTAAACTCCATGGTATTCCTTAGACAATAACATCTGACAGGGATGTAAAATTTCTCAGTGATTTTTGGAGGACCCTATGGGGAAATTTGTGAACAAGGTTGCAATTCTCGTCCACCACTCATCCTCAAACTGACGGCCAGATTAAGACCGTGAACTGTAGCTTGGAAAATCTCCTCAGGTGTTTCGTGGGAAAGAATATTATGCAATGGGATCTAATCCTACGACAGGCCGAATTTATCTTCAATAGATCTACAAATCAGTCAACAAAAAAGTCCACTTGAGGTGGTATATGGTATTAACCCACTTTCGCCAATTGATTTGATTCCACAGGTCCCATCAACTGCTTACAACCTAGATGGAGAGCAACGAAGCAAGGATCTCCAACAACTACATAAGCAAGTGCAAGACTTGATCCATAAACACAATTCAAAGTATAAAGCTCCAGCAGACAAATCTCGTCGAGTCCAACGCTTTCAGGAGGGAGATATTGTTTGGATACTTTTATGAAAAGAGCGTATGCCTCATCGTACCTTCAATAAGCTACAACCAAAAGCAAATGGTCCTTTCCATGTAATCAAGCGCATCAATGATTATGCATACCAAATCGATTTGCCCGACGAATACAATATCTCGACTACCTTTAATGTCGCCGATCTCAGCCCCTATTATGATCCTGACATTCTTCCTACCCCAGGAGAATGACATGAGAGCGCATGTTGTATTAAGCTAATGACATCATTAGTAGTTAATGATTGTTTTCTTTTAATTGCTTTGCTAATAAATTGCGATGTATAAATAAGTTCCGACGTCTATAATAAAGCATGCACTTTTGGAGTTTGTGTTCATTTTCTTGCCTAGCATGTCCTATATCCTGAGATGTCTCAGGTGGTGGTGTCCGGTTTAGCTTGTGCGAAGGAAAGTTCTTCCTTCGTAGAGAAGAAGTCTCTTTTGGGAGCGGTGTTAGCAGGCCTTAACTTGACCCTATTTATGCCATATCTAGTGACCTATGTTCCGCAAACTGAAGTGGTTGTAGTTGGCCGACGATGGAGGTCGAAAGGATTGTAGTCGTTCGACGTCAATTTATCTTTTAACTCAAGGTCAAGGAGAAGA
>NW_021409831.1:0-260 GCF_001605985.2 Dendrobium catenatum | reverse complement strand
TGGACGTAGGTCAAGGTTTGACCGAACCACTATAAATATGGTGTGTTATTTCCTTTATTATTTTTGTATTTAATTTTTGCATTGTGTTTTCTTTGTGGTGGACTTTGGTTTGGCTTTTTTATTGTGAAAGAATTTTTAAAATACTAATTAACCTCTCTCTTAATTAGACTTGGGCTAGTTCATAAGGGCCTAACATCCCTAACAAACTTTCAAGTGGTATCAAAGCAAGATTCATAAAAATAAGTTTTTGAAAACTTTTG
>NW_021409830.1:0-450 GCF_001605985.2 Dendrobium catenatum | reverse complement strand
ATTAGGTTGATCTTGGTGTCGTTGGGTTTGTATTTCCAAGACGCTCAGTTTGAAGGTAAGCTCGCTGAAATCGGAGTTCATATGCTCTCGATTTTAATTTATGAAGTTTACGAACTGATTTTGCCTCGAGATTCGTGCCCAATCAAGATAATTTCATGATGACGTATAAGGTGTAAATTATTTCAAATGCAAGGGTTTTTAAAATATTGATGTTTGGTTTTAAAAAAATTCAAAGTAACAAGATAATTTTAGAGTAACCATTTTAGTTAATTTTTTAGATAAACTAAACTTGCTAAATTTTGAGTATTTTTTTTTTTTAAACCAATAACTTTCATTAATCAAAATAAAAGGGTTACATCAATGTAAAAAAGGAACAAATAAGCTAACAAAAATGAGAATCAAAGAAAAATACATGCACAAGAATGACTCAGTTAACTGCCGAGGCTTCCA
>NW_021409829.1:0-318 GCF_001605985.2 Dendrobium catenatum | reverse complement strand
GTGCAGAAGTTCGATGGAAGTCGATTGACGACATTCTCGTGACATTAACCAATGATGTATAATCTATTCGAGGTTGTTTGTTAGAGCCTTTGCTCGATGATGTTAACCGTTATTGGATCCACCAATGATGTAAGACCTATCCGAGGTTGCATGTCAGAGCCTTTGCTTGACGACGTTAACCTGTATGGAAGAGGTCGGGAGAATCCGCCAAGGATGTAAGACCTTTCCGAGGTTGTATATCGGAGCCTTTGCTCGACGACGTTAACCTGTGTGGAAGAGGTCGGGAGAATCCGCCAAGGATGTAAGACCTTTCCGAGG
>NW_021409828.1:0-746 GCF_001605985.2 Dendrobium catenatum | reverse complement strand
TATGCTATCTCACAAAATTACCTTGATATCAAAGATCAATCCGCTGAAGTTCTTGATGACAAGACCAGCGTTGACAGGTCATTTGGCAAGGTGGGCAATGATATTGCTACAGTTTGATATCACATATGTCCCTCAAGAGGCAGTAAAATGGCAGGTGTTGGCAGAATTTCTCGCTGCGCATCCTGTCCCTGCAGATTCTCCGCTCAATGATGATCTTCCTGACGAACAGATCATGAATGTTGAAGAAGAGGAGATGCTACGAGTATGGGAAATGTACTTTAATGGAGCATCGTCAATCAAGCGTGCTCGGCCTCCAAATATAGAGAAAGCTCAAGCCGGAATCGAACTCATTTTCGTGGCGCCCGAGGGAGGCATAATGAGATTCTCATTCAGTCTGACTGAACCTCAGACAAACAATGAAGCTGAATATGAAGCTTTAATAGCAGGACTGGAGATTGAAATCGATGTCCGAATTCGAAATCTCCAAATCTTCGATGATTCTCAACTTGTTGTAAATCAAGTACTGGGAATTTATAAGATCACTAAGTTTGAGTTGGCCTGTTATCATCGGCGAGTTCTTGAGCTTATGAAGCAAATTTCAATTGTCAAGTTAACTCAAGTTCTCCGAGGTCAAAATGCCAAAGCCGATTCTCTTGCCAAATTGGCTAAAGAAATGGCGAATATGGATGACGAATGGCCCATAATGATTATGGTGCACAACCGTCGGATCCTAGAGCCGGCATTAC
>NW_021409827.1:0-463 GCF_001605985.2 Dendrobium catenatum | reverse complement strand
GGACCTACTACTGCACAGGTTCAGAGCGTCCAATGAGAGCACCCATTATGAACAGTTCATGTCTCTTGTTCAGGAAGGCACAGTAGCAGAGTACCAGGAACGCTTTGAGCTTCTATCGGGGCGATTGAGGGGAATGCCTGATGACGCCATGGAGGGAAATTTTATGAAAGGGTTGAAACCCTACATCAGATCCGCCATCAGGGTGGTCAACCCACGAGGGATAGTGGGAATTATGGAGACAGCTCAGCTTGTTGAGGACCAGTAGAAGGCGGATCAGACATGAAAATCAGGGGGATCTCACCCCACTTATCGCTCTCCACTCATGCTCGAAGGACCTAAGGTAACTGCCACTACTCATCCCGAGGAGGTAAAACAGGAGAAAGCCGCCACTGTGGTGAACCAAGGAGGGTTCAAGAGACTGACTGGCTCCGAATTGAAGGAGAAGAGGGTCAAGGGCCTCTGT
>NW_021409826.1:0-336 GCF_001605985.2 Dendrobium catenatum | reverse complement strand
TTAAAAAGATCCTCCAAATTAATATTATCATGAAAAAAACCAATCCCAGCCAAATTGAAAAAGTAAGACCACACTTTAGAAGCAATAGAACCATTAACAAAAACATGTTGAAGACTTTCTCATCTCAGTCAAATCTCATGGCTTCACCTATAGTTTTCAACTTTTCCTTGCAAGGACTCTGTCTACCAACTAAGAGGGGATCAAAGCATACATTGAAGTCATTCATTCTGACATTTTTTAATGCATAATTGCATTTTTTGCATTGCTTTGCGTTTTTTTTTTATGTTAATTGAAAAATCCAAAAATATATGACTTAAAATATGCATAGTCTCAAAA
>NW_021409825.1:0-254 GCF_001605985.2 Dendrobium catenatum | reverse complement strand
CTCTCCGGGGCTTCTTGGGACTCACAGGTTACTACCGAAAGTTCATAAAAGGGTATGGATCTATTGCAGCTCCACTCACTGAGCAGTTGAAGAAAGACAGCTTCAATTGGGGACTGGAGGCAGATAGCGTTATGGAGACTTTGAAAAGAGCTATGGTTAGTGCCCCGGTGTTACCATTACCGGATTTCGGGCAGCAGCTTGTGGTGGAAACTGATGTATCTGGTTTGGGGTTAGGAGCGGTTCTCATGCAGCAA
>NW_021409824.1:0-394 GCF_001605985.2 Dendrobium catenatum | reverse complement strand
TCTATTGCCTTGATTGCAATGCTGATACTTATGGTAGGGAATTTGCTCATAGTCTGTGGGTAGGTATTTAGAATGGAGGAGCTGCTTCATTTGTTGCCAGTTGCGAACTGAATCACGACCTTCCCGCCTTCTCATCTGAAGGAGCTGCATCCACCAAGCACTTGCTCCCCCTTTTAAGCGACATGCCACATAATTCACCTGCTTGTCCGGCGTAATGTCCATATACTCGAAAAAGGTTTCTACCGACCTTTCCCAATCTAGATAGTCCTCAATGTGTAACCGACCATCAAACAATAGAATATCGAGCTTCACTCGAAATTCACCTTGTGAGCGGCCATGATACGTTCCACGGCACCGTCGAGCACACTGAACAGGCAATTGTTCTTCCTCCGAT
>NW_021409823.1:0-301 GCF_001605985.2 Dendrobium catenatum | reverse complement strand
TTGATCCAGATCTTCAGGTTTTTTTGTCTTTTGATTGTTAACGATTCTTTTGTACTCAGGATAGATTTCAGTACTAGTGATTGTAGTGTAGTTCGTGAGTATTGTACATGACTTTTGAGATATGAATCGACTTGTATATTGATGTTTTAAATTTTATAGATGTTTGATAGACTGCTTAATTGAAGGTTTTAGATAACTGGTAAATTATTTGAGTAAGTGATCGACATTCTTTCCAAGTTTGATCTTGGGGCATCACAGAAAAACCACGGGGCCTAGCCCAGTTTGAATGAATCCACTAATA
>NW_021409822.1:0-5439 GCF_001605985.2 Dendrobium catenatum | reverse complement strand
CTCTTGATTTTAGCGGCCATTTTGAGACCTGACTGATCTGCTCCGTGTAGTCCTTCGTGGACTTCTATCACCACTTTATCAGCTTCTTTGGTCTCTAGGCACCTTAGCCACATTTGATCAAAAGATCGTTTATACAATGTGTTGTTGACAAATGCGTATCGCAACGCCCTTTTTCGAATTTGTGCGGCCATAGACTTTTCAGTCGGGAGTTTATTTTCTTTGAAGTAGTCAATGAATGGCTGCCTCCAATCATTTTTAACTTCAATATCTAAACAATGCCACCACAATTATGAAGCTTGACTACCTTTACGTCTCTTGGCCACGTGATATTCTTCTGGATAATTCTCCATAATGATCTGATGGAGAGGTTGAGGGTCAACTTTTTTATCTTGTTGGCTTGAATCTGGTACTTCTTCTGCCCTAGGAAATTATAGTAGAGCAGATTCCAATACTCTTCGAGTGTAAACTCCAATGAATATAGGGCTCTCTTCATTGATATTCGTCATTTCTTTGGCTAATTTGGCCAGACAATCTGCTTTAGCATTCTGTCCTCGAGGTACTCGAGCTATTTCAACATTTGGTACTTGCTTCAGAAGCTCGAGGGCTCGTCGGTGATAGTGGGCCAATTCGACTTTACCAACCTTATAAATTCTAAGTACTTGATTTATTACAAGTTGAGAATCACCAAAGATCTGGAGATGTTGGATTCTGACATCGATCGCAATCTCCAGCCCTGATAATAGAGCTTCGTACTCGGCTTCGTTGTTGGTTCGAGGTTCAGTCAAACTGAATAAAAATCTCATTATACCTCCCTTGGGTGCTACGAAAATAAGACCAACGCCGGCTCGGGCTCTTGTAATATTTGGAGGTCGGACAGATCTGATAGATGATGCCCCGTCAAAATACATCTCCCAGAATGGTAGCCTTTCATTCTCCTCGACCTGCATAATCTGCTCATCGGGCAAATCATCATTTAGTGGAGAATCGGCCGGGATTGGGTGTGCAGCAAGAAAATCTGCCAAGGCCTGTCCTGTCACCGCCTTCTGTGGCATGTATATGATATCAAACTGCAATAATAATACTGCCCACCTGGCTAGACGACCTGTTAACGCTGGTCTTGTCATCAAGAACTTCAGCGGATCGATCTTTGATATCAGTGTGATTTTATGGGATAGCATGTAGTTGCGGAGTTTCTGAACTGCAAAAATCAGTGCCAAATAATGCTTTTCAATTGGGGAATAACGACTTTCTGCTCCAATCAACCTTCGACTGATGTAGTAGAGCTCTTTTTATTTGCCTTCTTCATTATTTTGGGCCAATAGTGCTCCGAGGGACTCTTCTAGTGCAGCTGTATACAGTATAAGAGGCTTCCCCGAAATTGGCGCTGCGAGAATGGGTGGATTCAACAAATATCTTTTGATGCTGTCAAATGCCTCACGACATTCTACATCCCATTTGAAATGAACATCCTTCTTCATTAGCTTTGAAAATGATTGGCACCTACCCGATAGATTTGATATAAATCTTCGAATGAAAGCCAGTTATCCTTGCAGCGGGCGAAGCTGTCGAAGGTTCCTTGGTGGTGGCATCTCCGTGATTCCCTTAATTTTGTTGGGGTCGATCTCTATGCCTCGATGACGAACAACATACCCAAAGAATTTGCCGGAGGAGACCCCAAAAGCACATTTGAGAGGATTCATTTTTAGATCAAACTTTCTGATTCTCTCAAATACGATTCTGAGATCTTTTAAGTGATCATTTCGGCCAAGGCTTGTAACAACAAGGTCATCTACATAACACTCGACCTTCTGATGTATCAAATCATCAAATATGTGAGCCATCGCCCGCTGGTAGGTGGCACCAGCGTTCCTCAGGCCAAAGGACATTACTGTGTAGCAGAAAATTCCAATGGGCATTCTGAACGATGTATGCTTTTCATCCTCGGGTACCATTTTGATTTGATTGTATCCTGACGATCCATCCATGAAGGAGAACATGTCATAGTTGGAAGTGTTGTCCACTAGAAGTTCGGATACAGTGAGTGGAAAATCGTCTTTCGGGCATGCCTTATTGAGGTCCCTAAAGTCAATACAGACACGAATCTGTCAATTCTTCTTCTTCACTGGGACGATATTTGCAATCCAATCAGGATATTTTTCTTCTCGAATAAAGCCTGCATCAATGAGCTTCTTTGTCTCGGCAATCACCTGTTCTTCAATCTCCAGTCTCATTCTTCTTGGAGCTTGTTTGACGGGTGCTACTTCTGGTTTGATTGCTAATCTGTGAACTGCTACGTCAGGGGATAAGCCAGGCATCTCAGCATGTCCAGGCAAAGCAGTCCCTGAATTCACAGAGGAGCTCTTTTATTTCTTCTATTTATTCTTCGGGTAGGAGAAAACTAATGAAGGTTGGGCGAGGATCCTCCTCAATCCCCAAGTTGACTTCTCTTAGTTCATCCATAATGGATGCCTGTCCACCATCTTCAAGCTCTTCTGGTGCAGGCTCGGCTTCTACGGGCTATTTATCATAATCATCAGCCTCATATGTCTCTTCAGCAACATCATCATCGGATTCAATTTCCATGCATGTGATTGCCCGGCAAGTCTCTTTCCGGAGAAATTTTCTTTTGATGAATACAATACCTTTATATGCGTCTGTATCCTTCTGCTGTAACGGACACAGACTCCTCCCATACCAGAGGCCCAAACTTGTACGAAGTTGTCGTTTGGTGGTAGGAATATTGACTTATTTTCGTAGCATTCTCTGAATATTTTTGGTATTGAACCTAGGTAGCCTCGTAGGAAATAATTCCTTAGAGTTGAGGAGCATGCAATCCCGGTCATGATTCTCATCTTCACGAACTCCCGTGAAATATAACATATTCTTTGGCACAGTCCCATTTTTACAGGGAGGCAGATAGAGAGTTGCGAGTTCTTCAACTTTATGTACCTCACGCGAAATGATTTCTTTGAAGTATTGTAAAGGAACACGCGTGACTACGAGTACACTATCTGAAATTGATAGACTGTCTATTCTTCTAGAGAACACATTCTGCACCGTGTTCATGTAAATGGAGTCGTAGTCATAATCATCATTTGAAAATTCGACCTGCCTGCTCCATTCATCCGTGGACTGGCATACTTTCCGAGATTTAGCAGGAGTATCATCATCTTCGTCTGTGTCACTTCCAAGATGAGGTACATGCTTCTTTTCTTTTGAGATGATCGATGCTTTGGGAAGAGTCGGCATTGCCTTCTTTCTCCCCACCTGCTTCTTCTCACCTTCCCGTTCAGGTCGCTTTGCAGCCTTTGAATTTGATGCTCTAGCTTCGAGGGAGCTCGAAGACTTTTGTTTCTTTGGCATGAAGTACCGTGCATCTTCATAGACTGTTGCTTCATGAACTGTAAAGGGCTGAATGTCACCAGAGAACCTGAATTCTTCTCCATCTTTGAGATATTTCAAACACTGGTGTAATGTTGACGGGACAATGCAATATTCATGCAACCAGGGACGGCCTAGTAGCGCCTTGAATGAAGTATCCGCGTCAATCACATGAAATTTAGCTTCTGTATGGAGCTCTCCAAATACAAGAGGGAGCATGAATGATCCAAAGGTCTTCTGCCCTTTCTCGTTGAAACCATGCACCATCAACTTATCTGGCCCGAGGTGTTCCATATCAAGGCAGAGAGATCTCAGTGCTTTCAAGCTTATCATCACGGAGGATCCAGGATCGATTAGGATTCAACTAATAATCAGCTTATCGTTCTCTGCAGTAACATACAGAGGACGATTATGGTCTGCAGTTCCGAGCATCATGTCTTCTTCGGAGAAAGTAATGAATTGCTCATTTCGAGATTGCAGAACCTCAGTCAAACTACGTTCAGCAAAATACGCCTCGTATCTTTCGGGATCTTTGAGAGCCTGAATCAGAGTCTCCCGAAGGTCTTTAGACATTACCAGGGCATCGTATATGCTGAGTTGCGCTGGGATTTTTCTCAGATGGGATAAGATATTATAATTTATCCCATTGGCTGAAGTCTTCTTTTTTTTAGGATCTTCAGGGATAATGTCATTGTTGATAATTATCTCTTTCTCCTTATCTTTATTAGAGACTCCTTTCTTCGATGGAGGCGGTAGTACCTTGCCGCTTCTTAACTGCACTTGAGCAATCTCCTCCGGTTCAGAGTTATTTAACTGTACGTTTTCTTCAGAGTCAGCCATTGTTGCATCTAGGGACTCATCTGTTGATTCAGAATCACCACCCAAGTTTATATATCCCATCTAAGACGCTATGCCAGGGTCTGATTCATCTCCCCCTGGAAAATACAAATCCTCCTCTGAACTGTAATCCATTGACAAAACCATCATACAGGATTAAGATGATATTTCTTTCGTGCATTCTTCTTTTATTGAGGTACTCGGCGCCACTGAGATGACCCGACATACTTCTTTGGGAAGAGAATCTTTATCTCCTTCTTCAGCCTCATCGATTTTAAGCTCTGTCATGAAATCAGCGAGCTTGACAGGTCGCCTCATAGTCTGGTAGTATTCATCCAAACTGTCGATAACCCTCTGAGTTGCGGTCATCTTCTCCTTGGGCTTATTTAACTTGGTCTTCTTCTAGGATGATTTCATCTTTCCAGTCTTTGAAGAACCAACTTGGCTAAAAAATTATTTTAAAGTAGAAGGTCGTATCACCGGCAGTGCCTTCAAATCTATCATTGGCTCAATAGGAGACTTTCACTTTACACCTGAAACTCCTTCAAGCTGCTTCAACATTTTCACAGTTTTCTTAGAGACCGCAGTCTCCCATCGTTCTTCTTGAATTGGCTCCTTTTCTTTTCTTCTTTCTTTAACTAGGGGTACGGAAGAGGACCTGACCACCCGAGTTGATTCCTTTCTAGGGTGAGACAACACATTGTCGGACAAAGTGAGTTCCCCTTTTTGATATTTTCTTTCAAGCCAATCCTTGAAAATGTAGCAATCTTCAATAGAATGGCTGAGTACCCGATGATATGGGCAATAATTTGGGTCACCAGTGTGCTTCGTCACCAGTGTGCTTCGACTCTTCGGGTCTCTTGCATTCAGGCAGTTCTAAACTCGATTTCAACACTTGTCGGAATAATTTGGCGACTCTCCCTCTTGAATGAATATTCTTTATTCATTTTATCTTTGAGGGATTGGAACGTTTTATCGCCAGTTCCCATTATCTGTCTCTGACGTTCTCCTCCACCTTGATAAGTTTGTGGCTTATCATTGCCCCCGAATATCAGCTTCGACTGGGGTTGGGGTTGTAGGCCTGTTTGGGCTTTTCTTGATATTGCATCGGCTGCTTGCCCTTGTCTACATTGTAAATCACCTGCTTTTCTCTATCAGCTCTGGAGAAGAATGCAGAGTCGGCCTCACCCCTTCTAACACCTGGGGCCTTAGCCTTCTTAG
>NW_021409821.1:0-344 GCF_001605985.2 Dendrobium catenatum | reverse complement strand
AAGTTCATCAATATATAAAAAAGTGCTAATCCTCGTCGATATCCTCGCTGTCTAGAGATGCATGTGGCTTCTCTGTCTCTTGTTCTTTCTTCCTTTGATTTTCATCTCATAGGATCACAGCTCTGATTGCATTTCATTTTGAACCATTCTCATCTCTTCAATCTCTCTAGTCAGCGTTGCAGCCAGAGCTAGCTTACAGTTTCTTCAGCTTCACTTGGATCATAAAATGCTGAGGTGGATGAACTGCCCTCATAAGCATATCCTTGCGAACCCAAGCCATATACCCTCTCCATCTATCTTCCTCTAACAACATCTAACCATGTATGATACTCAAAAATCTGGGT
>NW_021409820.1:0-340 GCF_001605985.2 Dendrobium catenatum | reverse complement strand
AACAATTGCACTGAAGGCGCACAAATCAGATTCTGAAACTTCCGGGTCTAAAAGCGATGAAGTTGCCTTCATCACAAGACAATTCAAAAGCTTTTTAAGGAAGAAACAAAAGCATCATCAAAGTTGGAGAAAATGTAAGGATCATAAATATGTCAAAGGATCTTCTGATGTTGTTTATTTTGAATGCAGGAAACCTGGATATGTGAGAGCCGATTGCCTGACACTTCAGGATAACACAAGCAAGGAAAAGATTGAAGAGAAACCTAAGTTTAAGAAGTATAAGAAGTGAATCCAAAAGGCGTTTTGGGTAGAATCTGGTACTGATTCCTCTGAGACTGAA
>NW_021409819.1:0-234 GCF_001605985.2 Dendrobium catenatum | reverse complement strand
AACTAAAAAAATTCTCCAATCTCCCACTTACTAAAGGAATTATATTAAAAAATAGGGAAAGCATTTTTTTAAATAAATAATACTTTAAAACATAGTAATAAAAAGTTTTAAAAGCTGCAAACTAAACCACAAATAAAAGAAACCATAATATTTACTCCCCCTTTGATATTACTAAATATAAGAGATAAAATAACACCTAAAATTAAAACACATATGGAAGAAAAAAATAACATA
>NW_021409818.1:0-305 GCF_001605985.2 Dendrobium catenatum | reverse complement strand
TCCCACTCACAGTAGTTCTTTTAACTTCAACTGTTCTTCTTACTGGACATCTATTTGCATACAAATTTTTGGCCTCTGCGTCATATATGAATATCATTTGCTCATAAAAACAACGTCCTCCTTCAAATTAGTCTTCATATTAATTGACATTTTCTATGTTCTTTCTTTCTCAGAATGTACGAAAAGTTTCTTAAATTAAAATTTCTATATATTGTTGAGTTTTAGCGGCTCAAATCCTAAAAAAAAGCAAACCATAAATTGAACCCGATGGCGAAGGTTTTTTTTTTCCTAAATTTGAAATAACT
>NW_021409817.1:0-525 GCF_001605985.2 Dendrobium catenatum | reverse complement strand
CACCATCTTATAGAATTTTCCCTTAAGTTTGAGGGCGGACTTTTCTATCACATAATAAGTCCAATGCATTCCTCCACTTCAACCATCCAACTTGAATTCTGGTGATAATATCCCATCTATTTCACCATCACTTTGAATAATAAATCTAATATATTTAAAACGTGTACTCTTATTAATGCCTTAGTCGCCCAAAGTCACAATCTCATCACTAAATCAATTACTACTAAAATTACACTCCATATATTCAATTTTAGATCTACTCAAGTGAAAACCTTTAAACTCTAAAGTTGACCTCCATAATTCAAGTTTATCTTCAACTTCCTCTCTAGTCTTATCAACAAGAAGAATAACATCAGCATAAAACATACACCAAAATACATCTTCTTGAAAATGTCTAATTAGAACATCCATGACTAAAGAAAAAAGATAAGAGCTTAAGGCTAATCCTAGATGTAATCCTGTTGAAATAGTAATCTACTTGGTCAAACCACTTTGTGTTTGAACTAATAGCTCCTACATACATAT
>NW_021409816.1:0-1092 GCF_001605985.2 Dendrobium catenatum | reverse complement strand
CTTCATGAAATTATATATATATATATATAATATATATTATACTATATATTATTTGTAGGTATGTGTTATGGCAAAAATATTCTAGGAGAAAGTTCAACAAATTTAAAATATTAAACGACGTGTAAGGCGCTAGCATATTCAGCAACACGTGTTTTTCCATCCACAAACACTAACATTTATTTAGGTCATGTAGTGCAGCTACTCGTGGAATTTAAGGAAATCAACACTGAATTTCAACACAATAAACAATACATAATTTATACTTAACAAATTTTCTCTAGCTTAAACACTTGTTTGTCATCAAGCAATGGATAAACCACATGTTGATTAACTTAATAGCCAAAGTAAAAATTGATAATTTAAAATGACTAAAATATAAAATAATCATCACAATCTAAAAGTAATTTGGAATGAACAAAGTTATCATTCTAATTTGAGAGGTTATAATAATTATCCAAATTGGTCACCATTGCTATTACTTGCATTAAACCTATCCACTATGAGTGTATACGTAAGACTGACTTTTGATTTTAGAAATGAATAATATATTAATTAGAGATTAGTTGTGCTTGTAGTTAAATTAGAAGATTAATAGTGCATAATCAGATGTATTAGTTCACTTGTCTTATCCTATTTGATTTAAATATTGAGATTCTTTTGGATTAAAGCTTCAAATGATACCAATTTTTTAGTGCACTTTTTTTTCTTCGTTTTTATATTTTTCACTTTTTCTTACGTGTGGAGTACATAATTAATACTTTTGAATATCAATTTTACTTTCAACCTCCTACAATCCTAATTGATTTTATGTAAGAATTTAATAAGATTGCTAATTCTTATTTAAGTTTAATATGATCTTTCTAATTTATGCTACCCACTTTTTTTCTTAAAATTAATTACTAATTCTTCAAATTAGTAATCAGTGTATGAGATTATAGTTTCTAAATTCATAACAAGTCAATAACATAAATGATTTATACTAGCTAATTATTAAACTTTTCAAATTATGAAATATTATGTATTGTTCATTCAAACTATCAACTATGCTTTTATTATTACTAGTTTAAATGCACGTGCATTAAATGCACGTTG
>NW_021409815.1:0-612 GCF_001605985.2 Dendrobium catenatum | reverse complement strand
GATATTTATAATATTTAGATAAACCAACATGTGATCAATATACCTAAAATAAGGAAAAGAAAAACTAGACTATTATTTTATTACATAAGTGACCTCATTTATCATTTATGTCGTCAAAATTATGTTGTTGTCATTTGAGAGTTGTGGAATTTGTTTGTCCTTCTTCATTGGTAGATTTTCATAATTGTTGGTTGTTCGAACATATTTATAGCCCATGCTTCACATCTGAATTGTATAAATTTCGGACCCAATACAATATATTGATGTCTAATCGAAACCTACATACTCTTAATGTGATATATTAGAAAAGCTCTTCCTAGAGGTCACAATTTTCTAACATATGAATCTTTATTGTAGGTATTGGGCTACAACTCCTCCCGCCATAGCTATAAAATGGTATTTGCTATTGCAGATGTGTTGATACATAACATTTAGACAAAAGAAAATACATGTATTCATAATTTCAAAGCAAACAGATATAAAAATCAATTATCAAAAATCAAATATCAAATATTCACTTCTACCTTGAACTAAAAAAATGGAGCAGTTTGACCTCATGATGTATAGGACATTCCTAATTTTTGTTTGAGCCATCTCGATACCTCGCAACTT
>NW_021409814.1:0-402 GCF_001605985.2 Dendrobium catenatum | reverse complement strand
CTAATTATTTAAATTAATATTTAATTTTAAATTGCGTTTTAAATTATTTTATTTTTATTCAAGTTTTATTAAAATTATTAAGATATTTATACTCATGAAACTATAATCTGATGTCTGAACATAGATTGTTTGAGGTTTCGTTTGAGACGTCTTTCTTACTGTTTTTAAAAATAGTTTTTTTAGTGCAATAATTTTAATTTTGTACTAGAAAAATATTTAAGAAGTAGTAAGAAAGATGTCCCAAATAAAACCTAGGTTTTCATGTGTCATATAAAAATCGATTTAAATAGGTACAAATCTTAAAGCATATAAGAGTTGAAATTTTTTGTAATCAAATTCTAGATCATCTGAGCTCCATTTTAACAATTTAAAATTAAATTGAGTGTCTTAATGAGATAAATC
>NW_021409813.1:0-210 GCF_001605985.2 Dendrobium catenatum | reverse complement strand
GGCTTTGTAAAGCTCATTATATGTGGTTGACATTTTTAGGTCCGAGCAAGGCAGCAGGATTGGAGATTGATCAAGACTGTCAGACGAATCCTTTCACTATGGATGCCTGGGGCGTCACACTATTCCTGGTATTGCCTCAGTAGCAGCAGCTGCTTCCACCATTTCTTCAACATATGGTCCCTATTCCTCTAGCACCTCCAAATATGAACC
>NW_021409812.1:0-288 GCF_001605985.2 Dendrobium catenatum | reverse complement strand
AAAAAAGTCAACTTTTTGGTCAAATATAGGTTAAAATTAGTTCAAAACTTCAAACCTTCATAACTAATTGTAGAAAAATCCGATTTCAGCTTACTTACCTTCTAATTGATCGTATTAAGATCTAGTATTTTAATAAAATATTAACTTTCTAAAAAACACTCATAATTGAAAAGTAAATTTTTGGCCCCTTGAGTAAGTGATTAGAATAATCCAGAAAATTCCTAAAAACTCAAAATCACTCTAAAAAAATTCAGAAATCATTAATCAACCTTAAAATCAATTTCAAAT
>NW_021409811.1:0-274 GCF_001605985.2 Dendrobium catenatum | reverse complement strand
GGAGACAGTGTCATATTCATGCTTTGATTAAAAAAAATAAAAAAAAAACTCTACTTTCATTCTTTTTTTTCTTTTCTAATTTTTCCTCCTTTTTTGTGATGTCAAAAGGGGGAGTAGTGTTTATAGTTGTTTTCATTTTATTTAGTTTTGATTATTTAATTATTTATCATCATAAAAAAGGGGGAGATTATTATAAATCTAATTTAAAGTGAATCTAATTTAAAGGAATATGATTTTGATGATAGCAAATACTTCTATTTCTCTATGACTGTCT
>NW_021409810.1:0-466 GCF_001605985.2 Dendrobium catenatum | reverse complement strand
CTTAGTCCCAGACGAACTGAAGAAAATTGTGAAGAATCTGTCATTTTCATCTGTACGAACCTGGAAGGGTCGGGACGAACCGTCGGGACGAACTGAACCCGAGAGTTTCTTCTAGGGACGAAATAAATTGGAATTAATTTTGTCTGTACGAGCCGTGCCCAGAAGAGTTCGTCCCGGGACGATCTGGGCATCGTCCTGGATGATCCTGCTTGATAAGTATCGGATTTGAGATATTTTGGAAATATTTTTAGGAGAGAGAAAAAGCAGGAGAGAGAAAGGGAAGGAAAGAGAAGGGAAAGCTTGATTTTGGAGGCCGCAGAGCACTTTTCATCCGACGACGCAGTTGGAAGATTTGTTTGTCTGCAGTAAGGACTCCGAATTCTATTTCTGATTTCGAAGATTTTTGAGTTTTGGTAATTATGTGCTCAGTTTTGTGTTTTCATTACCGAATAACGCGCATAATTTT
>NW_021409809.1:0-287 GCF_001605985.2 Dendrobium catenatum | reverse complement strand
CGACCGTTATATTTATCTTAATACATTCATATTAGGCTTTCGAGGCCTATAACAATGAGAATTCACTATCAAAGGGCATAAAGCCTACGAAACCCGATCCTCTGTCAATAGCCCGACAGAGTTGACAAGGTTCAATCCATAAAGAGAAATGACCCCGAACACCCTGATCATGGCCGCGTTGAACAAAAATCTCAACCGGAGGGGTCCATTCCAAATAATTTCCAATACCGTTCCAAATATCCAAAAAAAAAAATCTCAAAATTCCAAAAATCCAAAAATATTGAAAA
>NW_021409808.1:0-233 GCF_001605985.2 Dendrobium catenatum | reverse complement strand
GAAGCAAGGAATGTACTCAGTTATAATGTGCCATGGCTTCAAAAGACCATAGTTTATTTATATATGCTTGCTTAATAAATATAATTTCAAAGTTTTATGTACATGCAGTTCATTTTGATCTATTGGTTGAGAGTTTAGACTATCAATCAAGTTTTTAAGTGTCTGTTTGTCTTAATTCATTTAAAGTAAAAAAAAAACCCATTAAAAAACCGCCCAATTCTGGAAATCGCTTT
>NW_021409807.1:0-202 GCF_001605985.2 Dendrobium catenatum | reverse complement strand
TATAAAAGTTTGAGTATTGGTTGATGTTTCATGAGCAAGGGTGAATATGAAAAAAAATATAATATAAAGAAGAAAACAAAATATAATATTTCCAATCTTCTCAAGAAGAAATATTCAATACTTGTAAAGTAATTGCAAATAACAAAATAAAGAAAAGCAATGTAGAGTAATTGCATGTAACAAAATAAAGAAAAGCAATTCA
>NW_021409806.1:0-241 GCF_001605985.2 Dendrobium catenatum | reverse complement strand
AAGGATTTGAGTTGTCTTCTTCATACATTGTCCTTGGGTCCTTAGGGGCTCTAGGGAGGTTTTCATCAGCAATTGATCAAGGTTCTCAGCCTACTTCAGGAGGAAGCAAAAGGAGTTTTGCTTCTCTTCCTCACCAAGGTAGGTGAAAAGGAGTTTGTAAAGGCTTCTCCACCTTACTGTGGGAGAAAAATGAGAGTCACTGTATTTTAGTGCAATACCTAGAGGAGATGCTCCTGGGAGT
>NW_021409805.1:0-272 GCF_001605985.2 Dendrobium catenatum | reverse complement strand
ATGATGAAAGTTTCATTGAGAATGATTCAGCTTCTCGAGAAAATTTTGACATTAGTATCCCTCAAATTGTTGACGCTGACTTTAGCAATAAGAGTGTTAATCGTAAGAAGTGGAAGTCCAAAAAGAAACGAGGCTTGTTGCAGTGGTCTTCTTGGTTGACCCTTGCTTGGCAACCGGTGGCGGCCTGGGTCTGTCTTCTTTTGTTCCTGTCTTAACTTTCCTCCTTGGTGTGTTAGGTTGTTGCTGATTGTTTGGCGTGGATTGTTGGGGTG
>NW_021409804.1:0-1443 GCF_001605985.2 Dendrobium catenatum | reverse complement strand
TAGTGTTGTAAATGATCATTATTATAATTAATTTTATTGATGTATTTATTAATTTTTTTTTAAATTAAGGTGATGTAGAGGAGTGTGCGAATTATAGAGGAATTAAATTAATGTGTTGTACTTTAAAATTATTAGAGCGAGGTATGGAGTGTAGGTTGTGGCGTGATACTAATATTTCTCAAAATCAATTTGGATTCATGCCGGGTAGGTCTACTATGGAAGCCATACATTTATTGAGAAGTTTGATAGAGAAATATAGAGATAATGAGGGTCCACATATGATATTTATTGATTTAGAGAAAGCATATGATAAAGTTCGAAGAGTAGTGCTATGGAGAGTTTTTGAAAAGAAAGAAGTTAATAACGCTTATATTCAAATCATTAAAGATATTTATGCATGAGCTATTACTTGTGTTTAAACACAAGGTGGTTTGACAAAGTATTTTTCTATTTTGGTAGGATTACATCGAGGATCAGCCTTAAACCCATATGTTTTTTCTTTAGTCATGGATGTTCTCACTTGACATTTGCAAGAGAATGTACCTTGGTGTATGCTTTTTGCTGATGATATTATTCTTCTTGATAAGACTAGAGAGGGAGTTGAAGGTAAACTTAAATTATAGAGGTCAACCTTAGAGTCTAACGATTTTCATTGAGTAGATCTAAAATTAAATATATGGAGTGTAATTTTAGTAACAATAGACCTATTGAGGAAATTATGACTTTGGGCGATCAAGTCATTAGTTAGAGCACACATTTTAGATATCTTGGATCTATTATATATTCAGAGTGACGGTGAAACAAATGGGGATATTATCAGCAGAATTCAAGTTGGATAGTTGAAGTGGAGGAATTAATACATCAGGCTTGTTGTGCAATAAAAAAGCCCCCCTCAAACTTAAGGGAAACTTCTATAAGATGGTGGTGAGACTTGTAATGCTTTATGGTGCCAAATGTTGGGCATTAAAAGAGAAACATAATACTAAGTTAAGTGTTGCAGAGATGAGGATGCTTAGGTGGATGAGTGGCTTTACCCTTAGAGATAAGATACAAAATAAGCATATACATGAAAAGGTTGGAGTAGCTCTAGTGGAAAATAAGATTAGAGAGAGTCACCTTAGATGGTTTGGTCACATTAAACGGAGGCCTTTTGATAACCTGGTTAGGAAAGTTGAGGTATTAGATTTGACTTATTTTACGAAAGGAAGAAGTTGGCATAAAAAGTCTTGGTTAGAAAATATTAGAAATAATCTTTCTTTATTAGATTTAAATGAAATTTGACTTTTAATATGACACAATGGTAAAAAAGGATTCATGTAGTCGACTTCACATAGTGGGACAAAGGCTTGTTGTTATTGTTATTGTTATTGTTGTTGATATATTTATTAATTCATGTAAGTAAATAAATATAATTTCATATTTTGTAATATATATATATATATA
>NW_021409803.1:0-544 GCF_001605985.2 Dendrobium catenatum | reverse complement strand
TGTTCCTCTCTGAATTGGATTTTCTTCCCAGGATCGGCCGGGATGATATTGAGATCGTCCAAGACGATCAGTGCATTGAAAACGACTGATTTCTGGAGGGTTTTCTAGAAAGATTTCTGGACTGGATCGTCTAGGCCGATTTTGGATCGTCCTGGGACGATCAGTGCATGGCAAAATCCCGAGAGCAAGGGTTTTTGGCAAATTAATTATCGACCTAAAATATCGTCCTGGACGATTGGATTTTGTTCATATCGTCCTGGACGATGTGGCGATCGGCCGGGCCGATTAGGCTTATGATATAAGCAAATCAGCTTGTTTTGAGGAGAGAGAAAATCATTTTATAAAATGAAAATATCTGAAGAGAGAGAAAGAGAAAGGAAAAGAGAAGAAAGCTTGGAATTCGGAGGCCGCGGAGCGCTTTTCGTCTGACGCCGCTGTTGGGAAAAGTGTTTATCTCGTGGTAAGGACTCCGAATCCTATTTTTGTTTTCAGAGATATTAAGTTTTAATTGTGTTGTGACCTGTTTTGTGTTTTCGTAGTCGAA
>NW_021409802.1:0-222 GCF_001605985.2 Dendrobium catenatum | reverse complement strand
GACGAGCCTTGAATTCGATCGTACTAAGGTGCAAGCTTGCCGGAGCAACCGTGTGGAACGCCCTCCATGCTCCCTTGAAACCCCCTCCACAGATCTTCTCCCTCTCTCAAACTCCACACTTTCCTCTTTCCTTTTCAAGCTCTCTCTTCAAGTTTCCTCCAGGCGAATGAAGCTTCAATGGCTATCAAAGACACTCTTCATGAGAAAGCAAGAGGTCTTTAA
>NW_021409801.1:0-235 GCF_001605985.2 Dendrobium catenatum | reverse complement strand
TTCTTCAATAGCTGTAACAGCATCATTTACTTCCCCGGCTATATCTTCCTCAGCCATAACCTCTATATTTTCATTCATAGCTTTCTCAGATAAAGCAGCAAATTTGTTGTTAGAGGTTAACTTACACTTCTCAGCAACCTCAGTAGAATCCACCATATTGTTAGGAGATTGTTCCGGAGTCTTCTCATCTAATTCCACAGGATCTTTAGTCTTATTCCTGCCCTTCTCATTCTCA
>NW_021409800.1:0-328 GCF_001605985.2 Dendrobium catenatum | reverse complement strand
TACCATTGATGGCGTGGAGACCTTTGTAGTTTTGTTAGTTAGCCTTTATGTTAGAACAGTGTAAATACCTTCCTGCATTGTTAATATTTCCATTAGATTTTGGTATTACATCGAGAAGCTCAAGAATGTTGGTGTATATGCTTGGGCTTCGCTCATTTACCAAGAGCTTCTTAATGATAGCAGGAGAGCTAGAAGAAAGATGATAGAGGACGAGATAATGGAAGGTGAAGTTATTTATAAAATTAGTTGTAGAACTGTTCTAATTCTTGAAAACTGTAATGAGTATTTTAGTTTTTTTTTTTTTAGCTGTGACACCAACGGCTGTCTT
>NW_021409799.1:0-702 GCF_001605985.2 Dendrobium catenatum | reverse complement strand
GTTTTTTATTAATAAAATTTTTAATTAAACTAAGCACACAAGAGTGATTGTAAATAAATTTCTAACAATTTTTGCCTTCAACACAGCAACTTTATATTGTGGCAACTGTCTCTATCTCAAATATTAAGTCAATGTAGTATGTAATACATGGAGTCTAATAGAGATGCTTTTTCTTTTTTATCAACAATCTTCTTGCAGCTTTGTAGACACTTCTATTATTGATAAAGAAATTATTTTGTCTTCTGTCAGTAGATTTTTAACCCTATATTTGACTTTGCAAAGATTTAAGGAGTTAAGACAGTCCTTATAAGCTATATTTGCTTCAGAAGAATGAAATGAAAGTTTATAGGCCAAAAAAAAAGAGGGAAATAAGTTAAGAAAATTGTTATGAAAGATGATTCTTTCTAGCATAGAGTAAATTATAGTTCGAAAACTCCAAAACCTTTAATTGCTTCACTAAGAATGGTTGATGGTGAGAAGACCCCAATAATGAGATTTATTTATAAAGCTATGAATGAAGCTAAAGAGGAAATAACAAGAGATTTGGGGGATCAGGAAGATGCTTATAAAAAATTAAAAAAATTATAGATGAAAAGTTAGAATGCTAGTTACACCAACACCTACATGTTGTTGCATATGATATGAACCCTTAATTTTATTATGATAAAGATTTCTGTGTAGATAAAGAGGTAAAATTGATTT
>NW_021409798.1:0-368 GCF_001605985.2 Dendrobium catenatum | reverse complement strand
GATTTGCAACAATATCCCCCTTTTTGATGATGGCAAAAACAAGTAGAAAAATATCCAAAAACATTCATTAGATTTTAAAAGTTACAAACAAATTTTCCTACCACACCTAAACAACTTTTCCTACCACACCTACTCCCCCTTTTGTCATCACCAAAAGAGGGTCCAAAAACAAATAACGACTAAAAGCAAACAACAGGAAACAAACAACAGAAAACACAGACTAAAAGAACAAGGGATCCTGATCATCAAATGGAGGTGGAGGAGGTGGCTGCTGAAAGATCTTCCCGAGGAGTCAATCCGGACGACCATTGAAAAAAGTATATCGTCCGGACCGATTAGGTGTATCGTCCAGGACGATGCACAATAAT
>NW_021409797.1:0-384 GCF_001605985.2 Dendrobium catenatum | reverse complement strand
GACAGTGGAAAAGACATCGAAGCCGTAGGTGAGCAATTTGAGGGTTGAGAAGACGATAGTTCCCTGGACATCCATTATGAGATATGAAATCAGCTTACAACCACGGCGTTAAATATGGCCGCTTGGCCGCTCAGATAGTCTCTCTCTTATGGCTAGTTCCGACGTCCATCCTACATTAAAAAATAGAACTCGTGGTCAATCCGGTGCGATGCATTATGTATAGTTTTTTTTTTTGTTTTTCTTTACGAAGAAACACTGTCTAAAAGGAAAATTTATTATGTCCTTTGATCGGACGTAGAGCTACGTTCGGCCGTCAATAATATGTCGCCCATGCTCTTACTCTAAATCACGCGGCCCGACGACTTGACCCGGAGCGGAACCCGG
>NW_021409796.1:0-299 GCF_001605985.2 Dendrobium catenatum | reverse complement strand
ATTCAATAAAAGAACTTTGGTAATTGAAGAGACCACACATGTTGTATTTAATGAATCTGGAATTTTAGAAGAGGCAATTGTTGAAGAGGATGAGGTCAAAATTAACTCCCAAAAGATTGAGAAAATAAATTTGGAAGAAAATTTGGAGATAGAATACCCAGAGCCTAGATATTTGAGATTTTCTAAAACCACCAAAGGAATTGATTATAGGTGAACCTAGTGAGGGTGTTAGGACTAGGCTTGGACTGAACAAAGAAGTCAATCATTCAGCCTTTATTTTAATGATAGAACACATAAAT
>NW_021409795.1:0-262 GCF_001605985.2 Dendrobium catenatum | reverse complement strand
TAGAATCCGGGTTATTGTTAGTGGTGCCCGGCCACTTTGCTTTCTGTAAAACTCTGGTTTGTAATAAGCAAGACAACTTTGCCTATGGATATTTATTAATTAATTTATATTTAATGTGATGAGTTGATTGCCTCAAGGAATGCCTGCTTTTCTTAGTTTTTTAGCGATTGTATGTCGCTTTTGTTTTAGCTTGGACACGTGAGGCTCGTAAGGGTGTGAAAGTTTTATACTCATAATTTTAAAAGGTCTAAAATTTTAGTGA
>NW_021409794.1:0-238 GCF_001605985.2 Dendrobium catenatum | reverse complement strand
TTTTATGTAGTAGTTTATTTTTATTTTATGTTTTTTCTTTTTTGCCCTTATGGGTATTTGGTCGCTATTGTAGCCCAAGGGGCATTTTAGTCTTTTGTTTTCTTTGACTTTTGAGGCCAATTTATATGGCCCTTTTCCTATATAATAGTTAGTTTTGATGAATGAAAAATATTTGCTTTGTGTTCTCTTTGTGAGTGCAAGCCTCCACGATCTCTTTGTGAGTTCTAGGTTTTTCTCG
>NW_021409793.1:0-211 GCF_001605985.2 Dendrobium catenatum | reverse complement strand
GGTTAATTTTGACCGCATCCCTCCAATCGAAGAAGTTTATGTACCACATGAAGAGCCAGAAATCTATTGGAAACATCGCTCTGAGATTTCTGTACAAGAAAAAGATGATGATAAAGACACCATGGAGGTTGAGGTGGTCTATATGGTGGGATATGGTGATGAGCCACATCAAATACGTGGCTATAGACGACGCAATGAAGCAGTGCCCACT
>NW_021409792.1:0-563 GCF_001605985.2 Dendrobium catenatum | reverse complement strand
GTTCTACCTCGGAACAAAATTTTATTGTAAGAGTAATTTTAAAGTTCTGCTTGTTTTTAAAGTTCGTAAGCATGTACCGAGCACATGGTTTAAAATTGCGCAATATGAGGCTCACCTTTGCGCAATTCCAGTAAAAAACGCCTCGATGCTTACGCCTCAAGTTTTTTTATAAGGCTTGCGTCTCAACTTTGTTGAGGCCCGCCTCGCCTCACTGGCATGAGGCTTACGCCTCATGCTATATATATAAAAACTTACATAAATCTTGAAGCAAATGCCTGACATTCGACTCTATGGGAGAAGAGTAAAGGGAGAGAGCAATTCATCATAATGATGATTCAATTTAAGAACAATGATGATGACTTATGAGTTCTGATGTGATATGTCATTGCTAATTATTTTTGGAAATTGGAATTATATGTTAATGAAAAGAATAATGGGATTTGGGAAAGATAGAACTTTGAGTTGAACTATATTTCATGTAGTTTTATTATTGGGATATTTTTTATTTCACTTCATATCTTATGTTTTTTTTTATGTTTTATATTATTCACTCATTAGTATAT
>NW_021409791.1:0-200 GCF_001605985.2 Dendrobium catenatum | reverse complement strand
TCCTATTTATAACACTAAGTTTGAATTATTCGCGGGCCCCACCAGCCTAGGATTCCCTACTACAAGACGGAGAAGGTACACATGCGGGCCCCATTTTCTTAGGATCCTAAGATGCCATTTCGAGGCTCTAACATTGGATTCCTAGAGTATTCACTAGCTGGTGAAATACGAGCGTAAATACGAAAGTAAATACGAGTAAA
>NW_021409790.1:0-237 GCF_001605985.2 Dendrobium catenatum | reverse complement strand
TTTTGATTTTGAAAATATTGAATTTGATTCTTTTTTAATTTGGTTGTGAATTTGAGAGGTTTTGAATTTGATTTTAAGTTTGACACTCATCTAGCATGGTACTTCCTGAAGAGCTGCCTCGAAGTTCAAAAATTTTGGACGGCATCCTTCAGGGTTGATCAATTAATGTTTAAAATTTTCTCAAAGCTCGTCTCTATGATAAGAGGATAGTCTTGTGTTGGTTCAAACTCCGCCACC
>NW_021409789.1:0-1188 GCF_001605985.2 Dendrobium catenatum | reverse complement strand
GGTTGCCCGCCTGGGCAGCTTTGCTGTTGCCAGCCGCATCACCATCCTTGATACAAATATTTAATAACTCATTCAGTAATAATAATAACTAGATAGAGCAAGTGAGCTGTGTAAGGGGCAATTTATTGCTTCAATTGTTATTGAAAAATTCGGTTAACCTAACAAACATTCCATAATGCTGAAAAGAAAATTTTCCAAACCAAGACATTTATTGCAAAAAATATGCCTCAAGAAAAATATTTATGACACAATAATGCTAAACCACTAGAAGAAGAAAAAGAAAGATCATACTCATAATCATCATGATGATAACGACAATGATAATAATGATAAATATGAAAAATATAATGATAATGATGATATACTTTCGACATTTGTTAGAAGCTACCGGTTGGATTTCAATTTCATAATTGAATGCAAGGTAGGCATTTTATTGGGATAACAAAAAAAGGTTGTGACAAGCTTTTTTTTTTTTAAAGAAGTAAATAGTTGAATTAGAATTACAAAACATTAATTTGTAATATCTATGAAGTTGGCAAAGTTAGCTTTAAGTATTCCAATACTCAAATGAAAGTAAATAGAAAAGACTAATGATTCCATTCATCATAAAACATGAAATATTGGCCCTCTTATTTGAAAACCAATGGAGTAAAACAATTTTCCCAATGCTTGCTCAGTGGTTAATCTTTGAGGAAGTCAATTATAAAAGAAAGATACACCACCATCATCATAAGCCACTACCATCTTACCTATACTATTAGGATCATCTTTATGAATCTAATTATCCAATCATTCAACTATATAAATTAAGCACAACTTTTACCCATGGATCTTTGGTACACCCTTTCCATTTGAATTCTCTTAGTATAATTTAATGGGTTTTTACCTAAATACCAATATTTTTTTTAATTTTTTATCCATTTACATATCTAACACGTAAATCTTTATATTTTATGTTATAACAAACTAGCGACAAGATCATATCGAACATTTGCATGAAAAAGAGTATTTCACTTCAGATATATGAATGTAAGTGGCAATTTTTATGTGATTTAGATATGAAGATATAGGAAAATAAACTATAAGGCTTTATGTATTAAATATATAACTACGTATGAATCTATAATGCACCGACACGGACACGGCAATACGGACACGACACGACACGGACACGGCAATTTTTAAAAA
>NW_021409788.1:0-282 GCF_001605985.2 Dendrobium catenatum | reverse complement strand
AAAACGGAATATCAAATAAAAGTAATAGAAGATGTCAATAAAGAAATCATACAAATAAACTGAAATGAATTTAATCAAACAACCTTCAGTTCAATGTATAAAATTTTGCAAGAAACTAAAGCATATCAAGATGGAGAAGATTAAAGCAGGAAATTGAAGCCAAGAACCAAGCTTGAACAAATATTTGACGAAGAACCAAGCTTGAACAAGTTCGGGCTTTGACAAAGATTCGGCGAAGAACCAAGCTTCAAGGAGTAATAACGAGCAAAAGTAGTTGTTCGA
>NW_021409787.1:0-335 GCF_001605985.2 Dendrobium catenatum | reverse complement strand
TCAAGTCGAGTTCAAGCCGTCTTACGAGTCGCTTGACTCACACCCCTAGAAGGAACGAACTTGTGTCAGGATGTCCTGACCATAAAATTGATTAGGATGGACGTTAAAACTCATAGATCTGGTTTGAAACGAGTATAACATATACATATTTTATATTATACTCATTTCAAATCAGATTTAAGAGTTTTAAAGCCTATCTTTACAAAAAAATTGGGCAAAAAATTCTAGGTCAAACCTTTGGGCAAATATTATCTATATTCGAATTTGTCATATTTTTTTACTATAATTTATTAAATATTAAAAATAAAAATTAAAAAAAAAAAATCATTAAAATC
>NW_021409786.1:0-254 GCF_001605985.2 Dendrobium catenatum | reverse complement strand
TTATTATTATTATTATTATTATTATTATTTTGTTTTATAGCGATGGAGCTGAGCACACTTGTTTGAGTTTTGGCATCATTTGATTGCCTACAGTGGAAAGCCTGTTTGTTGTCATATGTGTAATTGCTATCTACCTTTGTTGGTATTGTTTGTTTTGTTATGCAATATTAAAGAAAACAAAATTTGATGATCATCTCCATTCTATCTAATACATGAATTTTCATTACTGCACTTTACACGTGTAATTTTGCATT
>NW_021409785.1:0-315 GCF_001605985.2 Dendrobium catenatum | reverse complement strand
CTCAACACATTAAATTGGGATTTATATTATATTACAATTATATGACAGACCAATTTTGAAACAATTTTACATTATTGAGGGATAACAATTGAGCAAAGTGATCCTGTAAGACTAAAAATCTTGATCTAAATGAGGTGTAGATCATTGAAACTAAAAAGAAGAACTATAATGAGTAGTTATCAGAGCTGGAAAAATTAAAAAAAAATTAGGGATTTAGAAATACTTTATAATGGCAATAGAGTTAATAAATAAAAAATCCTAATAAAAATTGTTACCAAAAATTACAAAAAAGGGAAAAATAAGTACAAGAGAGTT
>NW_021409784.1:0-420 GCF_001605985.2 Dendrobium catenatum | reverse complement strand
GATTGGATCTTATTTTTAAACTATGATTGCGAGTAAGTAGATCTATCTTTCATTGTGTTTAAATCTTTGTAAAGTCACATACATGTCTTACTTTTTCTTAGAATCTTTATCTCACCCTTTAGATCCCTATGCATGCACAATTATGTTTGTCTTACATTGTTTATTAATTCATATGCTTGTGTTGCATGTCTTGATGTCTTGAATTGGAAAAGCCACATACCAATTCACCCCCTCTAGTATTATACCATAAACATTAAAAAACTAAGTAAAGGAGATAATAAAGGCCTTCAAGTGAATACAAAAGAATTTATCTAAGTTCTATTTGCATTTTTGAGTTTCAAGGGTCTGCAGCAATACTAGTAGGTTCTAGTGGCAAAGAAATTGGTATATTTTATAAAAAAAATCATTTTGCAGTAATTT
>NW_021409783.1:0-241 GCF_001605985.2 Dendrobium catenatum | reverse complement strand
GCCCCAATCCAACCTTAGGATAGCTCCCTAGGATTTGCTGAAGGTGACTTAGAGCTCACCTTAGGCGGCTTAGTTAGCCACCTTAGAGTATTCCAATTGAGCCCAAATTTGGTGTGTTCAGGCCTTGGTATCATGTGACCCCATGGTGCAAATTTCATCAAATTTGGAGTTCATTTGGTTCACCAATTAGGAGCCATAGCTTGACCTTGGTAGAATTGCCCCCTAGCCTTAATTAAATCCT
>NW_021409782.1:0-2516 GCF_001605985.2 Dendrobium catenatum | reverse complement strand
TAAAAAATAATATAAAATTAAGTATAATCCAAAAATTCAATGAACGGTATCAATTTTTTCAGAAATAAGATTTTTAATTTAAAATTAAAATTCATTTGAATATTATTTTTTTAATTGATAATTAAACAAGATTTTGTTATAATATATATTATAATATATATATATATATTATTATATATATATATATATATATATTATATATATATTTATATATATATATATATATATATATATATTAATAATTCAAAATTATGTTTTAAATATATTTTGAAATTTCAGAATAATCTATTGATTTAATTAAATGTTATTCAAAAAAGAAAGGAGTTTATTTTAAATATTAATTATTTCAAAATCACTTTAAATAACCTTACATACTTTAAACTTTAAAATAATCAAAATTAAAATTCATTTTAAAATCAGAAATAATTAAATAATCACCAAAACTTTTGAAACTCAAAACTACTTTTAATTTAAAGTTTAAATTTTAAAGATTTAATTATTGAATTTATTTGATTATTTAATTATCTTTAATATTATTAATATTTATATTAGTTATTATATTAAATATTTGAAAATAAAAAATATACTTTTCAATTTCTTTGAAAAAGTCAGTGGGTCTCGTCAACCCTCAAAATTTTTTTTATAATATTTTAAATTATTATTTATTTTAAAATATATATATTTACATATATATGTATTTTATATATTTAATATATCAAAAACTACTTGACATTATTATACATTTAAATCTTCAAGAACTTGAGAGATCTTTTGAAATCTTAAACATAGATTATGGCCTTGATTGAATAGAAATTTTTTGGGGATTGATTAGTGAAGTGATTATATTCTAATCATTCCTAATCAACATTTTTGTTATCTTAATTAATTATCATTCTTTACATGTCTAGGTTTAAGAAAATCGTGTTTAAGTAGTTTAAAATTAAATTTTAACTCATTAATACCCTGAGTGGGATGCGTGGCGGTCCGTGGTTGGCGGAGCAAAAATGCGTGGCGGCGCCAATGATTGGCGGTGGTGGTCACGTGGGCCCCGGCTCACTTATCCAGCGTGGCATCCCGTCACGTCCGTTAGATCACATACGGTTTGATCTAAGGGTCGCGATCAAATCACACGGCCGATCCTAATCCAGCGAAATCAAACGGTTGAACTCAATCCTGCGGTTTGTAATGGATGACTCAGATCGCATCAGACCAAGGGCTGAACCGTGGGATTGAATACACGTTGGACCATGCGACAAAATGGCTTAATTGGATCCGTTGATCGGGAGATCAACGGCCCCAAAGACTTGCAGTTCAGACGCAGTTCATCCAAAGCCCTAGATAGAGTTTTCTAAAGATTTCTCTCAATCCGTTTCACGGTTTTGCTTGAAATTTTAAATCTAAATTAATTTCTTGAACATAAATAATGGGGAATGTTTTATTTGGATTAAAATGAGCTTTACAAAAATCTATTTAAACTAGTGTACCTAGATCTAGGGTTTCGATTTATACCTCATTTAATGGACGGTTTGACCCGTTAAATGATTTGTTGCATTTGTGGACTGTCCACACTCCCTTTTGTTGGAGACACCTAGAGCTCCCGACCCCTGGATCGAATGTAAAAGATGCTTGAACGGATTCAAGCTTGGTTCGCCGGGAAGCTCGCCGGAGAGGGCTTTGACCGGTGAGATTTGAGTGGAGATGTGTTGAGGAGTCTCTGGGGAGCTCAATAGAACAGAGACTTGGGGTTGAGAGGTTGAGAATGGAGAGAGATTGATTGGGTTAGAATGAGAGCTCTTTAGGGCATTTTCTCCTTATTCAAACCCCTCCAGTTTGAATGGGTGGCTAGGATCATTTGGTTAGGCTCCCAGATGAGTGCCATCTGTCCAGGGGGTTGGTGGGAGCAGAAGCCATGGACATGGAGAGAACATCCTAGGTGGAAAGTCTATTTTGGCCTCTACTTGGGCATGTGAGTATTGCAAGCCATTTGATGTTGATCCAATGGCCTGGAATGAGCTTAAGAAAGTTCTGGAATGGCTCCAAATTGCTGGAGCTGAGTTGGCATGGAAATGCCATGTCATTTGGGTATTTAAACCCCTTAAAAGGGGGTTTGTTGACTATGTTGACTAGTCAACTGGTCAACAAAAGGTGAGGTGGCAAGGGGTAGAATATATTATATGCTAGAGTGCTGATTTGATAGATTAGAAGGGGTTTGATGTTCAAGTGTTGAGGTTTTGGATGCCTCTACACATATGAAAGGAGACTTGACCCAACCACCATGGGTTGACTTGGTCAAAACAATTATGGCTTGACTCAAAATAGTTTTAGGGATAATCAAGGTATCAAATGGAATAATTCTAAAAAGTTTATGACATTGATTTGATTATGCATGGTGATTTGAACAAAATAGGCCAAGTTTGACCAGACTTGGGTTCAATTGACTGAGTCAGCTATTGGTTGGGTCAAATGTCAAATTTTTGGCTCAATAAGTTTGAAATATGGTTTTGAGTTTGTTGAAG
>NW_021409781.1:0-263 GCF_001605985.2 Dendrobium catenatum | reverse complement strand
ATTTATCGTATTGCTTTTCCGATTGATTTTATTGACTTGATAGTATCAATTTAATTTGAGTTCATTGATCGATTCGACTCGACTGATTTGACGGATTGATTGATTTGGATTTATTGTATTAATTGATTTATTATTTTTTAATGACGGATTTATGGATTTACGAATTTATCGTTTTGATTGCATGTTATTGACTCGTGGATACCGGCATCGATATTGATATGAATTATGTGTATTGATTCATAGATATTGACACCGACATTGAT
>NW_021409780.1:0-276 GCF_001605985.2 Dendrobium catenatum | reverse complement strand
TAGCTTATATCTCCAGGACTCCATGAGTGCAGGCAGACAGGCACAACTTCACAAGACTTCAATTAGTCAAGGAGTTCAAAATTTTTGTAAATTGTAATATTCGTTTGAATTATCTGTAAATTGTAATTATTTGTTTAATTTATTTGTTAGTTTAATATTTTGTATATTGTAATTAGCAAATTGCTTCTAATTCATAAATAAAAAATTTTTTTATGTAATTTTTTGTTTAAATTTAACTGTGTTGATGTTTTTTTTTTTTTTTGAAATATTAATGAA
>NW_021409779.1:0-221 GCF_001605985.2 Dendrobium catenatum | reverse complement strand
TTTTGAGGAATTTAAGATTTTCTCCACATGGATTCAAAGGAAATTAGGTTGTGAAATCTCAACAATTCATAGTTATCATGGTGGAGAATTTCAAAATGATAGATTTAAACATTCTGTCAAGAGCTAGTAATAGAACACAATTTCTCAGCCCCTAGAACACCTCAGCAAAATGGTATAGCAGAAATGAAGAATAGAACCTTGGTAGAAGCTGCTAGGGCAAT
>NW_021409778.1:0-255 GCF_001605985.2 Dendrobium catenatum | reverse complement strand
TTGATGTTGATTGCGATATAGGATTGCCTGCTTTTTTGTAGTTTTTTTGGCGATTTTTGCATGTCGATTTTGATTTAGCCTGGATTCTGATCGTAGGCTCTTAAGGACTCATTAAAACTTTTTCTACTTAAATCAAATTAAAATATTTAAGCTTATATAAAAACTCTAACGTTTTAGGAATTAAGCCCGGGACCGCCGGGAGCTCTCATTTCATAACCTTCATTCAAATTCAAGCCTTTAATCGAGTCAATCAGC
>NW_021409777.1:0-264 GCF_001605985.2 Dendrobium catenatum | reverse complement strand
AGCGACCTCCAGCTCAGGAAGAAGAAAAGATAATGTATGAGACAAAAAAAACGCTTTGCTAGGGTTTTGCTAGGTCTTTTGCGTTCCTCTGGCTGCCACCGCCTCCGCCTCTTCCCTGAGGGAGATCTCCTATGGGATGTCCTCCATCTTTCCCCCTCTCAACCCCTTGTCCAACCTCCATTCTTCCTCCACTCTTCTTGAGTTGATATAAGTTTTGTTTCACAGCTACTGTGTCTGGCAATCTAGGGCTATGCCATTGAAATC
>NW_021409776.1:0-2339 GCF_001605985.2 Dendrobium catenatum | reverse complement strand
GCAAGGTCTTAACCTCGACCTCAAAAAGGCAGTAACGGTTTAAAAATAGACCACTCTTCACCTTTGATTCGGGATACACGCGGCATTCGCCCCCTCCCAATCAAGGCAAAATCAATCACAGGGAGATTCGATTCGACCTCTTCCACACAGGTTAACGTCGTCGAGCAAAAACCTCTGACATACAACCTTGGATAGGTCTCACATCCTTGGCGGATTCTCTCGACCTCATCTGTACAGGTTAACGTCGTCGAGCAAGGCTCCGACATACAACCTCGGATAGGTCTTACATCCTTGGTGGATTCTCCTGACCTCATCCACACAGGTTAACGTCCTCGAGCAGGGCTCTGACATACAACCTCGGATAGGTCTTACATCCTTGGTGGACTCTCCCGATCTCTGCCATACAGGTTAATGTTGTCGAACAAATGTTCCGACATATAACCTTGGGAAGGTCCTACATCTTTGGTGGATTCTCTCAACCACTTCCACACAGGTTAATGTTGTCGAATAAATGTTCCGACATACAACCTCGGAAAGGTCCTACAACCTTGGTGGATTCTCCCGACCTCTTCCACACAGGTTAACGTCATCGAGCAAGGCTCTAACATACAACCTCGGATAGGTCTAACATCCTTGGTGGATTCTTCCGACCTCTTCCACACAGGTTAATGTCATCGAGTAGGGCTCTGATATACAACCTCGGAAAGGTCTCATATTCTTAGTGGATTCTCCCGACCTCTTCCACACAGGTTAACGTCATCGAGTAGGGCTCTGACATACAACCTCGGAAAGGTCTCATATTCTTGGTGGATTCTCTCGACCTCTTCCATACAGGTTAACGTCGTCGAGAAAAAGCTCCGACATACAACCTCGGATAGGTCTCACATCATTGGTGGATCCAATATCGATTAACATCATCGAGCAAAGGCTCTGACAAACAACCTCAGATAGATTATACATCATTGGTTAACGTCACCAAAATGCAGTCAATAGACTTCCATCGGACTTTTGCACAAAGTTAAATTTTTATATGATGTTGAATTTCTTCCTATCGCTGAACTTTTGCCTTGCAGGACTTTCAACGAACTTCTACCCGACGTCGGACTTCTCCCTGTCGTCGGATTTCTACTCGTCAGCGGACTTCTACCCGACGTAGGACTTCTGCTCGTCAGCGGACTCCTACTCGTCGTCGGACTTTTGCTCATCGACGAACTTTCATCGGTCTTCTGCCCGAGGCCATACTTTTACCCGACGTCGGACTTCTCCTTATCGTCGGACTTCTACCCGACGTCAGACTTCTCCCTGTCGTCCGACTTCTGCTCATCAGCGGACTTCTGCTCGTCGTCGGACTTCTGCTCATCGACGAACATTCGTCTGTCTTCTATCCGACGTTGAACTTCTACTCGTCGTCAGACTTCTGCTGGTCGACGAACTTTCGTCGGTCTTCTACCCGACGTTTGACTTCTCCCCGTCATCAGACTTTTGCTCGTCAGCGAACTTTTGCTCGTCGACGAACTTTCATCGGTCTTCTGCCCGAGGCCGTACTTCTACCCGACGTCGGACTTCTCCTTGTCGTCGGACTTCTACCCGACGTCGGACTTCTCCCTGTCGTCCGACTTCTGCTCGTCAGTGGACTTCTGCTCGTCGTTGAACTTCTGTTCGTCGACGAACTTTCGTCGGTCTTCTACCCAACGTAGGACTTCTCCCTGTCGTCATACTTCTACTCGTCAGCGGACTCCTACTCGTCGTCGGACTTCTGCTCGTCGACGAACTTTTGTCGGTCTTCTACCCGACGTTGAACTTCTACCCGACGTCGAACTTCTTCCTGTTGTCGGACTTCTGCTCGTCAACGGACTACTACTAGTCATTAGCTTCTCGCTCGACTGCTACTTGCAACGCACACTCGAACTCTCTCTTTTGGCTCCACACTCGATCGTTGACTGCTAATGGGCTTCAACTCGATCGTCTATCGCTAGTAAACTTCCTCTAAAATGGTATTAAAAATCCCGTAACTCCTGCGTGCGAGGAGGGGCACTAATTCGAGCAGGGGAAATTTCCCACTTGCAAATAGAGGAAGCCTCAACCGCCAGAAAGCCGTGGGGGAAGGAAGGGAAATCCCGTAACTCCTGCGCATGAGGAGGGCGCTAATTCGAGCAGGGGAAATTTCCCGCTCGCAAATAGCAGAAGCCTCAACCACCAGAAAGCCGTGGGGGAAGGAAGAGAAATCTCGTAACTCCTGCGCACGAGGAGCTAATTCGAGCAGGGGAAATTTCCCGCTCACAAATAGCGGAAGCCTCAACCACCAGAAAGACGTGGGGGAAGGAAGAGAAATCCCGTAA
>NW_021409775.1:0-231 GCF_001605985.2 Dendrobium catenatum | reverse complement strand
AAACCCACCTCCACCACCAACTGATCAGGATCCTCCGCTTTAAATTATCTTTGTATTGTAGTTTTTTTCTTTTTTCTCTCTTTCTTATTGTTTGCTCCTCTTTTTGGTGCTCTCGAAAGGGGGAGAAGTTTGTTGTAGTTTGTTATATGGTTAAATGCATTTCTTTTTATCTCATAGTGCATTTTTTTTATTGCATTTCCATTTCAAAAAAAAAAAAAAAAAAAAAAAAAA
>NW_021409774.1:0-229 GCF_001605985.2 Dendrobium catenatum | reverse complement strand
GGTTCCAAGGGAGTGGACAGCACCCAAACCACGACGAAAAATACTCTAACGAAGGCTAAAAACTGCTGGAATAGTGAGGACAGCGGTTAAACTTAAAGGTGTAGTTGCTCTAATCAATTGGAAACAATGTAGATTTAATGGCAGCACTCTTACACTACCTACAAAGTCTTAAACCTTAATAAATGCATGCAGGAATTACGACTACAGCAGTGAAAACAGTGAAAAATTC
>NW_021409773.1:0-1142 GCF_001605985.2 Dendrobium catenatum | reverse complement strand
AAACTCGAGTGAACTCAGACTTGAACTCAATTTGAAACTGGGATGAATAAAAGACCATTCAAACTTGTATTCTGAACTCAAGCTGGATCCAAGCTCAACATGAACAATGAAGAACCCAAACTTCTAAGAATAACAAGGAACTCAGTTTCACATTTGATTTGGATATCAAATAAGATGAACAAAACTTTGAGCAAAGACTTGAACTTGTACGTTGGAACTCAGACTTGGATTCAAACACATACAAGGACAAGGCTTGAATCCTGTGCATGGGAGTTCAAACAAGAACATGTGTATGGTTAATAGTGATTCAAAGTTCATTACAAGACCTTGATGCACGAACTCCTACAACAATCCCTACAAGGTCAAAATAATATGCTTGCAAGCAACAACAGATAGTTGTAAAGCATACGAACAATCAAAAATCGGTCCCTGCAGCAAATGAAGTCATAAACCATCTGAGATTGGTGAAAGGTGGATGTGATGCACGGACAGTGGCCCTCCTACAAATATTTCCCAGAGGTCGTAATAGATACAAAAGTCCCTACAAAGTCAATGCACTACACCTGTAAGAGGCAACAAACAGTTGTAAGATGTACGAATACTACCCACATGCAGCAATCAAAGACTTGTCATCTACAAACAAGTACAATCAAGAACCACCTGAAATTGGTGAAAGGGTGGATATGATGCAGAAGCAATGAGTCCTCTACAAATACCTCCAAGAGCCCTAGTGGATACAACCGGTCCCCTGCGAATGACTACAAACTACTTGTGGATAACAACAGTGAGAACCTCGTAAGCACAACGAATCACTGTGGACACAAGTATGAATATCACCTACGACATTGGTGATCAAGATCTACAAGCACGTCGGGTACAAAGGCAACCCGATGTACGAAAAGGACACCCCCTGACAGAAGGGAGGAAATATTTGAACAAATTAGAACCAAACTTCCTGATGTTCCAAAATTCCTTCTTGATTATATATTCAGGAAGAAGACGATATTCACATCTACAAATATCAAAGTCCAGAAGAATCCCCAGGTGATTGAGAAAGGGGAGTCAGTGTTAAGATGAGGAAATACCTCATGACATCCAAATAATGACGCCACCGGATCTGCAACACTTATGAAAGCAGACAG
>NW_021409772.1:0-218 GCF_001605985.2 Dendrobium catenatum | reverse complement strand
AGGCTTAACAACCTAATTAGTTCTATAGGGCTTAACATCCCTAACAAACTTTAAAGTAGTATCAATGCGGGATTCATAAAAATTAGTTTGAAAACTTTTTGAATTTTGATCCATGGTAATCTTGGGAATCGTTACACTACTGAAGGGTATTCTATTACACGACCACCCTTGTTTGACAACTTATCTTTTGATTTCTGGAAAACCCGCATGTCAACATT
>NW_021409771.1:0-296 GCF_001605985.2 Dendrobium catenatum | reverse complement strand
GGACACGACGACTGGCAGGCGTGACTGACTTGGAAAATCACTTGACAGATGACGCGACAGATGGACGTTGCGAACGTGACTGATGCAAACCAAGGTCATATCGGGTTGATTTCGGGTTTTCGGGTCAACCCGAACCCTGCCCGATTTTACAAACAGGTCTAAATCTTTAACCCGAAATTTCCGTGTCGGATTCGAGTCGTATTTTCAGGTCATGTCCAATATTGGTACCCCTACCATCGACCACAACTACCACCACTATTTGTCAACCACCATCGTCGTTGGCCACCACCACTGTC
>NW_021409770.1:0-361 GCF_001605985.2 Dendrobium catenatum | reverse complement strand
AGACAATTAAGGTATACTGTATTTTTAAATTATTGGCCAGGACGATCCCCATATCGGCCTGGACAAAATTACCAAATTATGTATTAATTGATCAGGAAATCAAGGGAGTAATTAAGGATGATTGATACGATCATATCGTCCTGGACGATCGCAGGATCGGCCAGGACGATACATTCAAAATCCTTGAGTTGCTTCAGGACGATAAATATCGGCCAGGTCAAAAACAGGGCGATGCTCAGGACGATTTGCCTCTGATTTAAACTAATCGGCTAGGACGATCAAGCCAAATTTCAATCGTCCAGGACTGTTCCCAGGGCGATGCTCTGGCCGATCTTCTAAATTTGTACTGATCGGCCAGGCC
>NW_021409769.1:0-226 GCF_001605985.2 Dendrobium catenatum | reverse complement strand
ATCTGATTTTAGCAAATTTATAGTCGAATTGAACATATCGAAAATACAAACCCAACGACACTAAATTCAATCCAATCTGAGCCTAAATAGAACCAAATCGTAAGTACGAAACATAATTAGAAGGTTCAAAGTATAAATTAAACGACCAATTGATATTTAAATGTGACATGCTTCAGTCGAATCTAGCGGCTCGATGAGTTGAATTCAACGAGCCCGAGATTGTCAA
>NW_021409768.1:0-243 GCF_001605985.2 Dendrobium catenatum | reverse complement strand
AACAAACTTGATATTCTTCCATCATAAAGCAGCATAGACATTCCATTTACAGTGCATGAAATCCTGAAGCAAATATGAAAAAAAAAAATAAAAAAAAATTGTATGACTTTTAAATACATGAAATGACTTCAATCTATGGGTCAGTAGTTAGCAGTCTCTTAAATAAAGATGAATTGCCTAAAGATTGCAAGACAAAAGATGGAAATACAATTAAGGTTTCATCAAAATAAGCCATAATCTCCA
>NW_021409767.1:0-274 GCF_001605985.2 Dendrobium catenatum | reverse complement strand
AGGTGTCGGGAGTGGGAGAGGAGCTCGAACAGAGCAGTTCGCGTGTGTGGAGCTGAAGGGAGAAGCAGTCACAAGCCTTCATTTGGATCAGGTATTTAACAACGTGAGCGAAGCTACGGATCGCAGGATTTGAGTAGGATTCCCGGGATGTGGACTCAAACGGCGCCGAGCTACATGAATTCAGCGGGATTTCTTGCTGGATTTCGGGAGGGATTACGGAGGTAATGCATCTTTTGTTATATATATATATATTTTTTATAACAGAGGTTAACAT
>NW_021409766.1:0-265 GCF_001605985.2 Dendrobium catenatum | reverse complement strand
ACTCCAGATCAATCCTAGATCCTAGGATCCACTCTATACTTTAAGATTCTGTCCTAAAGCCAGACCTTAGGGCCTACTATAGAGCTTAAGATTCTTTCCTAGAGCCAGACCTTAGTGCCTACTCTAGAGTTTAAGATTCTTCTCTAGATCCTAGATCCTAGAACCCCTCTAGATCCTAGTACCAATCTAGACTCAAATCAAACCCCACCTTTGATCAACTCCAACCTAAAATCAATCCCTACCTTTGATCAACTCCAACTTCAAG
>NW_021409765.1:0-214 GCF_001605985.2 Dendrobium catenatum | reverse complement strand
TAGCTATAATTGTTACAAAATAGATGTCTTATTTTTAATTTATTTCTTTTTTAATGTTTTTTTTATTAATTATTGGAGTTTATGTTAAGGTTTATTGATATTAGAAAAACTGAAAATATAAAAAGATGCACGAAGTGTGTCAAACTTGAAAAGATATACAAAATGTGCCACTTATAAAAAAAGATGCGCAATGTTCACCAAAATAAAAGAGGTT
>NW_021409764.1:0-1581 GCF_001605985.2 Dendrobium catenatum | reverse complement strand
TTCCTGATCAATCTTACACTCCTGCTCTCTTGCCCTAACCTGAAATCATTAACCACATATAATGAGCTTAAAAAGCCCAGCAGGCCACCAAATACCTATAATTGAAATCAAAGCATGGTACGAAAGTAATATGCATGTCAATTAGTCAAATCATAGCAGTCACTTACACATGATCATTGAGTCAATACATAATCAGAAATCGATATATAAACAGTAATCAGTATAGAAATGGTAGTCAATACAGAAATAGTTGAATCCACAATCCTCAGTGATAGAATTAGTGAATAGTAGAAAAACTCATAAAGCTAAATGAACCAGTACTTGCGTCAAATATCTATAGTCATCGTCATATCTATAACATCAGTCAATTCGATAGAGAAATCGTCGTATCAAAAACTTCAGTCAAATCATTAAAGAAATCTTCGTATCAGTAATATCAATCAAATCAGTCAATAAATCATTATGTCAATAATATCAGTCGTATAAGAGAGACCATCAATTCAATAATATTAATCGGTATAAAACATCAAATCAATATTATCGTTCGTGGCTGTTGAAATCAAACCAATGTAATAAAATTGTATCAAAATGTACACATGTGATTCTACTTAGTCAATATCACGTGCTCAGTGTAACACATGCAATCCAATAATCTATATCACGTGTTTAATGAATCACATATCACTTAAGTTATTCATTATCACTTACTCAATGCATCACATGCATAATATCAATACAGTAAATTAGTAATAGCAGTGCCTGAATCAGTATCAGTAATACTCCAGTAACATGAACAGTAATGTAATAATAGTGAAATCATGCAATAACGGTAAATCCGTATAATGTCAATAAATCTGTACAGTAATGATAAGAACAATGCTTTAAAACATGTAATTCAGTGTAGTAGTCATACTTAATAAGTAAAAGCCCTGCATATTACGATGTTTTTTAGTCTTGTATCAATATCAGTATCATATCCACTGGCTTAGTAAACAGAGACGTCACTCGTTGCCCGTCGGCACAGTAATCATCTCCTTATAACTCCTAGCAGTAATCACGTGATCAGTAGAGGATAAGATCAAACCATATTTAAAGGAAAGCCCGTTGGCCCATCATTTTGTATAGGTCAATCAATCTCCAACCAACAGTTCAACTGGTCTTTACTTGTCTTTACACACACAGTCGTATCACAGTAATATAATAATACTTTCAATCATGTAACCACATTCATTTTCATCTCATAAATATATTGTATCAAACAGATAATATTTAACTTAATTTAAAAAACCCTTAAAATATCATATAATAGATAGAAGTCATTATAAAATGCACAGTTTCATAAAATTATCAAATTAATAGAAATCATGTAAAACGATGTTTCAAAACTTTTATTTGTACTTTAGCACTATTTTTCAACATCCAGATAATTTTCTATTCGATAAAAATCTCACAAAATTCAGAATACCCGGTGAAAAATCTCCATAAAATATTCAAAACGTACAAAATCATAATCTCTATGACATACCAAAAGTAATGCGATGAAAGTTTCGTCAATATAAAGTTTGCACGTTCTTCGTTAAT
>NW_021409763.1:0-225 GCF_001605985.2 Dendrobium catenatum | reverse complement strand
GGCAAGAAAAGGAACTACTTCAACTGCAAGAAAAGTCCCACATCACCTAGAAACAAAGTAATGCAGATTGACTATATAAATTAAACACTGTGACCGTACAGGTTTTTGTTCTTTTAAAATTTTGTAAGCATAAAAAATGTAATCTAGAAAAGCATTCTGATGTGCATTTGAAGACATCACCTGCTTTTGACTTATATTGCATTCATATTTTGGCGTGTAATTTAA
>NW_021409762.1:0-352 GCF_001605985.2 Dendrobium catenatum | reverse complement strand
TCGCCAATATTATCCCGGTGAAGAAGAAGAACGGTCAGATTCGTGTATGTACCAATTTTCGGGACTTCAATAAGGCGTGCTCAAAAGATAATTTTCTGCTCTAGGTATCAAAACTTCTAGTTGATAACACTTTCAATTATGATATATTCTCCTTCACGGACGGATCATCAGGATACAATCAAATGAAGATGGCGACTGAAAATGAAAAGCATACATCATTCAGAACACCTATAGCCATATTCTACTACACAGTCATGCCTTTCGGTCTAAGGAACATTAGTGCCACCTATCAATGGGCAATAACACGTGTGTTTGATGAGCTAATACATCAAAAGGCTGGGTGCTATGTTCC
>NW_021409761.1:0-326 GCF_001605985.2 Dendrobium catenatum | reverse complement strand
AAAGCCACCCATTCGTAGGAATAATAGCTTTATAAATTCTCCACCAAAAAGTTCTTACCCGAGGTCTCAATCCAACCTTCAAGATATTGCAACATACATCATCTTCATACCGAAAATTTATGTTATAAACATTTGAAGAGATGGTATTACCCATAGGGTTCTTCACAAGCTCGAGAGAGTCAGAACTAATCTCATTATCAATTTGAATCTCCAAAATTCTATCAACCAGCAGCTCCCCAAAACAAGACAGCAGCTTTGACTTATCCCAGCTTCCCTCCAACGTGATAAGATCTGCAACCCGAGAGTCTTCAATTGCTGTGATATCA
>NW_021409760.1:0-278 GCF_001605985.2 Dendrobium catenatum | reverse complement strand
TTGAAGAAGTCCACTCAAACTCCACCAGTGGTAGGTTTTCTCACAAACCAAGCCAAAATCCATCCAAGCTTCCATCAGGCTGATCTATAGCTTATTTGTTCGAGGCTTAAACTAGGATTTTGTACAAGGGCAATCTACAAATTCAGAGATTTCATTTTCCCGAAGATCTAACGGTAAAATCTCTTAAAATTCCTAGCCTTAGCTCACAGTAGTCAGGATTAATTATTATTTTGTTAAATGAATTTTAAGCTTTAAATTTACATTCCCATTGATGCACT
>NW_021409759.1:0-324 GCF_001605985.2 Dendrobium catenatum | reverse complement strand
TACCTATTTTAAAATTTTATTTATTTCTTTATTTTGTTAAACTCCTTTCTATAAAAAGCGTTTTGAGCTCCGCTAGGGTTTCCTTTTGCGACTCTCCTGGCCGCCTCTTCTTCCTCCTCTCCGGGGAGGATCTCCTCAGGGATGTCCTCCTCCACCTTCCCTCCCCTCACTTTCCCTCCTTCCTCTCTATTGCCGCGTGATTGGAAGAGCCTCATCGCCACCCAACCCCTAGTTTCGAACGAGTTCACCTCATCGATCTCCCATTTTCCGACTGAAAATGCTACAGCCCATTTCACTGCTGCTCAGTTTTCCACTGGCTCTCCT
>NW_021409758.1:0-296 GCF_001605985.2 Dendrobium catenatum | reverse complement strand
GTTCAGGTTGCGGCCGGGTGCCCCTACGGGGGTTTCCATGGGCAACACCCCAGAACAAATTTTAGTTGTAATGATATTTTTAGAATTCAAATTAATAAATAAAATGATGAAATCACTTTACCATTTACTGGGAGCAATTGCCTAAAGATCATATTATTTTAAAAGTTTTACGCGCTGGGGGGCTAATTGCCTAAAAACTCTTGTAATAAAGACAAAAATAGATGGAGGAGGACAATTTATATAAAGAACTATATAATAAAGTTTTTTTTTTTTAGGAGGGGGGGGGGGGGGGGGGG
>NW_021409757.1:0-352 GCF_001605985.2 Dendrobium catenatum | reverse complement strand
GACAAGCAATTAGAACTAGGGGTGTCAATATTTGACATGACCCGAAAACCCGACTCGAATCTGATCCGAAAATTTCGGGTTAGGGTCAACCCGAACCCAAAACGGGTCGGGTTTGGGTTCAATATTTCGACCCATTTCAAAAATCAGGTCAGATTCGGGTTGAACCTTTGACCCGAAATTGACTCGATTATAACCCGAAAACCCGATTTTGATTCGTCAACCCGAGATTGACCCTTTTTTTACCCATTTTGACCCGAAAAGCGAAGATTGACCCATTTTTGGACCCGAAAACTAGCAATTTTTTATTGGAAATGGGTCGTGTCGGGTTGACCCAGATCCGAAGCAGGTCGGG
>NW_021409756.1:0-231 GCF_001605985.2 Dendrobium catenatum | reverse complement strand
AGATACTTTTAAATTTATTTCAAATACAATGCAAGGTAATTCACTCAATAAATGCATAAATTTGTACAAAGTAATTTTAAAATTAGGCTTGAAATTTGATTTTATCCTAGAAATTACACAACATCCCATTGATAGAACTATACCCTAATAGGTCAAGTGTTTTGCCATAACCTGCAAGCTAGGATGTACCTAACTAGAAAGAGAAGATAGATAACATCATAATATGTCATA
>NW_021409755.1:0-240 GCF_001605985.2 Dendrobium catenatum | reverse complement strand
ACCAGGGACCACGATGGCCCGGGACAACGAAACCATGAGATCTTGATCGGGTCCATCATCCATTCCCCCACCATCCGCTTTAATGCTAGATGGTGAAATTTCTATTTTTAAATATAAAATTCTCCCAAATATCCCAATCCAAATCTCCAAATCTTCCAAACCCAACTCTTCAATTTTCAGCCGTATTCCAAATCTCAATACCCATGCTGCTACTATATGCCAAATAACACGTATATTCTA
>NW_021409754.1:0-284 GCF_001605985.2 Dendrobium catenatum | reverse complement strand
AGGCCACCACCTAACGCCCGGAGTTCTACCGAAGTACAACCCTTCTACTAGGGTCTTTCAAATTCTTATCTCCTGTCGACTACGATCCTTCCGACCTCCATCGCTTACTACGGTCACTTCGACCTCCATCACCAAACAATGGTTTTCTGACCCCGGTCTCCTGCCGACTACGGTCCTTGGGACCTCCGTCGCCTACAATGGTCCTTCCGAACTCCATCACCAGACAACGGTCTTTCTGACCCCGGTATCCTGCCAACTACGGTCCTTCCGACCTATATCGCCAG
>NW_021409753.1:0-444 GCF_001605985.2 Dendrobium catenatum | reverse complement strand
GGAATTGACAGGGCTATCTCCAGCTAAGAAGACTGCAGAAATTGCATTGGAAAAAGTTTCTGCAGAAATTATTGCAGAGACAGATTCTCTAATTCCAGTCAATAACAGCTTCAACATTCTGAAGGAATTAGAAGATGGAGAAATTAATGAAACAAATACTAATGTCAATCTAGTTGAAAATGTTTCATATACAGATGTGCCGGATTCTACATTGATTGCTAGCAAGGGAGAGCTGAAAGTGACAAAATATATTGGCATAACCTCTAACAGCATTGGTACTTAGGGAATAGAAGAATCTTCTCAATCGTCTATAAAGAAGAAGAATAAACAACTAAAAGACCTGGGATCGATCAATGCTTCTACTAGAAGTCGAAGAATGGAAATGGAAGAAAAAGGTAATGTGGGGACCTTTCCCCATAATCCTTTTAAATGAATTCTATTTGT
>NW_021409752.1:0-291 GCF_001605985.2 Dendrobium catenatum | reverse complement strand
TTCAATAGAATGTCGTAAGAACGGGCTTATGCCTAAAAACGGATTTAAACAGGATTGGCTGCCGTAAGAGCGGACTTAAGCCAGAAGTCAGTAGGATGCCGTAAAAGAGGACTTAGACCTAAAGAAGAATTTAAACTGGATTGGCTGCCGTAAGAGCGAACTTAAGCAAAAAAGTCAGTAGGATGCCTTAAAGCGGACTTAGACCTAAAGACGGATTTAATCTGGATTGGCTGCCGTAAGAGCGGACTTAAGCTTGAAAGTCAGTAGGATGCCGTAAAAGCGGACTTAGAC
>NW_021409751.1:0-364 GCF_001605985.2 Dendrobium catenatum | reverse complement strand
TAGGGATAAAATGAATATCTAGCTTTTTTTTTTTATAGAAAAATGTGTAAAAGTTTTTTATTTGGGAAAATTTTGAGCTTAGCCCATATATTAATAAAAAAAAAGAGATTACAATGAGGCCCAAAAAACAGCCAAAAAATAATGGTCATGCTCAAAAGAGCACAAAAATACCCCCAAAAATGAATCATATAACCAGAATAGAAAAACAAAAATTCAAAAACAGCTCCAAAGCATAACAAGTTTCTCTATGCTTTGATTTTTAGATCGTTTTTATAGTACTGTTTGGCTGTTACTTTATTGATGCTTTCTCTATACTTCTTAAAAAAAAAGTTAAATTTTCAACTACAGCTTCACAATCATATTT
>NW_021409750.1:0-253 GCF_001605985.2 Dendrobium catenatum | reverse complement strand
ATTTTGAAAAAATGTGGAATCCGTCAGGATCTTCTTTCCTTTGTCGATATATTCCTCATTTTTTTGGAGGAATATACCCGCCTTCATTAATCACCAAAGACTTTGTAGATTTGAATCTTAGCTTAGACTCATTATCGAACACCATATTTGTATCTCTAAAAGCTAGGGGAGACGAACTTTGATTCAGACGATGAAGGATTCTAACAGATAAAGATGATGAGATTCGTCCATCTCCATTGCCAGAAGATGTAGG
>NW_021409749.1:0-436 GCF_001605985.2 Dendrobium catenatum | reverse complement strand
AAACCTATGTTGTAAAATTTTCAGAAAATACTCAATATGTATGTAATCTCAATCTTTATTGCATATAAGAGGTTATGCGATGAAAGTTTTACCATTGCAAAATTATCCGCATTTTTTGCTAACAAAAATAGAAATTTGATCATAAAATTATATAAAAACTTCTTATTTTTTAAAATTAAGATATGTGTAATGTGACCTACCTCGATCTAGACAACTTTTTGAACTGGGCCAATGACTGAAAATGACCTGAAGCGACTAAAAAAATCCTTTTCTTCCTCCATAAATCATGCATCTTCTTACGGCTTTTTTTCAATCGGGTTAGAACAGGTCAATCCAGACGCTGAACTTGAATGTGTCACACTAATTGTCACGACCCAAACCGATCGGGACGTGATCCAAACTCAAACTAACTGAACTGATTTAAGGATCTGGCTTT
>NW_021409748.1:0-350 GCF_001605985.2 Dendrobium catenatum | reverse complement strand
CTTGGGTCAAAATGAACACAAACGAACAAATAAAAAGAAAGTGTTAATTATTTCCTGAGGCTATTACTCAAATCTCCTTTTTTTTTTTTGTCAAACGTGTCTGAAATTACTTTTTCATTGACAAAGTACAACTCTGTTTTGCTGCATAGCAAGCCAAGGTGGAGACTGGGAAACAAGGAACTTTCACAGCTATGGAAATGGGCAGAACAAAATCCAGTATGTGACATTTTATAATTTGGTTATATAATCAATAAATTAGTATATATTAATATGTCATTAATCTTGGTTGGAATGTTACTATAGGAATACTATTTTATTCTATGTTTTTCAATTTTGTTTTTATTTTCTAG
>NW_021409747.1:0-200 GCF_001605985.2 Dendrobium catenatum | reverse complement strand
AAGAATGGAGATCTTAGAATGTTGATATTACCGTAGGCGTCGAACACAAGTCCCCATTCAAGTTCAGGATCCTCCATGCATGGTGGAATTGAATAGGGGAGAAGAAATAGAGAGGTGGGGACTTGCCGTGAGCTAGGGAGAGGGAGGGAGGCCACGGGTTGGGGGGAATAGAGTGGGCGGGTGAGGCTATGGTGGAGAGA
>NW_021409746.1:0-225 GCF_001605985.2 Dendrobium catenatum | reverse complement strand
TTCAGACTTTAAACTTGAGCTATAGGAATTGTGCTTCCCAACACTGATTTTACTGAAGTTGGCAGATTTGGAGTTCTCCTTGGTGGTTGAAGATTTCAAAGCCTACAAACATTCGGTGGCTGCTCGAGACTCATCTTCCCATTGGACCCTTGATTCTCCAGTCATTTAGGAGAATTTTATAACCTACAATCACTTGAACTGGTCGAGTCAAATTAGTCTTCGCTC
>NW_021409745.1:0-255 GCF_001605985.2 Dendrobium catenatum | reverse complement strand
ATTTGACACTTGAACCATGCAGATATAGATTATGCGTATTACATGGTTGAAAAAAGATCAATTTCAGTATATTATATATTCTTACAAGGCAATCTCTTGACTTCTAGAAAAATAAAATATGGTAGAAAAATCTAACCCGGAGCCAAATTTAGGTTCTATCATGTTGGGAATCTATAACTTGTTATCACTAAACATTATTCTAAAATTTTAAATGGTCAAATGAAACGGTCGGATGAGAATATTGCTAACTATCAA
>NW_021409744.1:0-264 GCF_001605985.2 Dendrobium catenatum | reverse complement strand
CCATCTTAGATTTAGGTTTCGAGGTAGATCCAAAATCATAAGACCCCAACATCGAAAATTTAACCCCAAATTTTTAATAAAATATCAACTCAAACTAAAATTTTCTCTGTTCCAAAATTTAAAGCCCAACATAGGATAGGATAGGGTGCTTCTGAATTGTTTTCAGAATCTCAAAGCGCTCCCTATCTTTCATCATTTGGCTTCCAAAATATGTGCTTAAAGTATAGGACCCCAACATCGAAAATTTAACCCCAAATTTTTAAT